>NW_020185333.1:5730672-5822201 GCF_003031525.2 Neophocaena asiaeorientalis asiaeorientalis | reverse complement strand
CTCTCTCTTTCTCTCTCTCTCTCTCTCTCTCTCCCTTTCTTGTCTTTTCTCCCTTTTATTCTGAGCCGTGTGGATGACAGGCTCTTGGTGCTCCGGCCAGGAGTCAGAGCTGTGCCTCTGAGGTGGGAGAGTCAACTTAAGGACACTTGTCCACAAGAGACCTCCCAGCTCCACATAATATCAAACGGCGAAAATCTTTCAGAGATGTCCATCTCAATGCCAAGACCCAGATTCACTCAAAGACCAGCAAGCTACAGTGCTGGACACCCTATGCCAAACAACTAGCAAGACAGGAACACAGCCCCATCCATTAGCAGAGAAGCTGTTTACAACCTGCCGAGACTGAATCAGGAAGAAATAGAAAATATGAACAGACCAATCAAAAGCATTGAAATTGAAACTGTGATTAAATATCTTCCAACAAACAAAGGCTCACAACCAGATGGCTTCACAGGCGAATTCTATCAAACATTTAGAGAAGAGCTAACACTTATCCTTCTCAAACTCTTCCAAAATATAGCAGAGGGAGGAATACTCCCAAACTCATTCTACAAGGCCAACATCACCCTGATACCAAAACCAGACAAAGATGTCACAAAGAAAGAAAACTACAGGCCAATATCACTGATGAATATAGATGCAAAAATCCTCAACAAAATACGAGCAAAAAGAATCCAACAGCACATGAAAAGGATCATACACCATGATCAAGTGGGGCTTATTACAGGAATGCAAGGATTCTTCAATATATGCAAATCAATCAATGTGATACAGCATATTATCAAATTGAAGAAGAAAAACCATATGATCATCTCAATAGATGCAGAGAAAGCTTTCAACAAAATTCAACACCCATTTATGATAAGAACGCTGCAGAAAGTAGGCAAAGAGGGGACTTTCGTCAACATAATAAAGGCCATATATGACAAACCCACAGCCAACATCATCCTCAATGGTGAAAAACTGAAACCATTTCCACTAAAATCAGGAATAAGACAAGGTTGCCCACTCTCAACACTATTATTCAACATAGTTTTGGAAGTTTTAGCCACAGCAATCAGAGAAGAAAAAGAAATAAAAGGAATCCAAATTGGAAAAGAAGAAGTAAAGCTGTCACTGTTTGCAGACGAAATAATACTATACATAGAGAATCCTAAAGATGCTACCAGAAAACTACTAGAGCTAATCAATGAATCTGGTAAAGTAGTAGGATACAAAATTAATGCACAGAAATCTGTCATTCCTATACACTGATGATGAAAAATCTGAAAGTGAAATTAAGAAAACACTCCCATTTCCACTGCAACAAAAAGAATAAAATATCTAGGAATAAACCTACCTAAGGAGACAAAAGATCTGTATGCAGAAAATTATAAGACAGTGATGAAAGTAATTAAAGTTGATACAAATAGGTGGAGAGATATACCATGTTCTTTGGTGGGAAGAATCAACATTGTGAAAATGACTCTACTACCCAAAGCAATCCACAGATTTAATGCAATCCCTGTCAAACTACCACTGGTATTTTTCACAGAACTAGAACAAAAAACTTCACAATTTGTATGGAAACACAAAAGACCCCAAAAGCCAAAGCAATCTTGAGAACGAAAAATGGAGGGGGAGGAATCAGGCTTCCTGACTGTAGACTATACTACAAAGCTACAGTAATCAAGGCAGTATGGTACTGGCACAAAAACAGAAATAGAGATCAATGGAACAGGATAGAAAGCCCAGAGATAAACCCACGCACATATGGACACCTTATCTTTGATAAAGGAGGCAAGACTATACAGTGGAGAAAAGACAGCCTCTTCAATAAGTGGTGCTGGGAAAACTGGACAGGTACATGTAAAAGTATGAAATTAGAACACTCCCTAACACCATACACAAAAATAAGCTCAAAATGGATTAAAGGGGCTTCCCTGATGGCGCAGTGGTGGAGAGTCTACCTTCCGATGCAGGGGACACGGTTTCATGCCCCGGTCCGGGAGGATCACACATGCCACGGAGCGGCTGGGCCCGTGAGCCATGTCTGCTGTGGCTGTTTAGCACACCATTGTAAAGCAATTATACCCCAATAAAGATGTTAAAAATAAAATAAAACAAAATTTTAAAAAATGGGCAAAAAAATAGATACACACACACTTCAAATGAATACACAAAAAGATGCTTAATATCATTTGTCATTAGGAAAATGCAAATTAAAACCACAATGACATGCCACTATACATTTATGAGAATATCTAAAATTAAACAGATTGAATATACCAAGTGTTGGTAAGTATGTGGAACATATAGAATTCTCATGTGATGCTTTCAGGAATATAAAATGTCACTTTGGAAAACAGTTTGAAATTTTCATACAGAGTTTAACAAACACCTCTACATGACCCAGACATTTCACTCCTAGGTATTTATCCAAGAGAACTGAAAGCATATGTCCATACAAAGTCTTGTACATTAATGTTCACAGAAGCTCTATTTGTGAATAGAGCTTAAACTGAAAATAACCCAAACGCCCCTCTGAGCTAGTTTTACTCACAACACTTCTGACACCAAATGTGTGGGGGTTTTCCACACCAACAATCAGTGTTCCAGTGCTCTGGACACCAACCGGGTGTCCTACCAATTCAGTTTGGTTCTGACACTAACTACGTAGAGTCAGCACAGACCTCACAGATTAAGGGCTCAGACCCACAAGACTGTACCAACTTCAGATGCCAATCACAAGTCCCTGGACTCCCATATTTCTGACTGACTGGCTGTAAATTGGGGGTTTCCATGACCCCTTCCTCACGGTCAATAATTTGCTAGAATGGCTCACAGGACTCTGGAAAGCTCTTTCCTTACAATTATTATCTGTTTATAATAAGAAATACAACTCAGGAACAGCTAGATGGAAGAGATGAATACCACAAGGTATGGGGGAGGAGCATGGAGCTTCTATGCCCCTCTCTAGGTGTGGTACCCTCCTAGCACCTTGGTGTGTTCACTAACTGGGCAGCTCTAGGAACCTGTCACTTAAGGGGTTTAATGTAGATATAATTGATTAAATCACTGGTTATTGGTGAGTACTTCAATCTCCAGTCCCTCTCCCATCCCTGAAGGAATGGGGTTGGGACACTGAAATTTCCCACATGTCTCAGTCTTTCTGGTGACCAGCCCCCATCCTAAAGCTATCAAGGGACCCCTCGGCCAAGAGTCATCTCATTAGCATGCTGAGCAACTTATCAGTCAGACAATTCCAAGGGTTTTAGAAGCTCTGCGTCAGGACCTAGAGACAAAGACCAAATATATCTTTCTTATATCACAACCCCTTACCACCTAAATGGATAAACAATAAAAAGAACAAATCTTTGATGCATACAGCAATTTGGATAATCTCAAAATAATTCTGCTTATTGAAAGAAGCCAGACAAAAATGTAATATATATATGATTCCATTTGTGTAAAATTCTAGAAAGATTGGGATTGACATATATACACTAATATGTATAAAATGGATAACTAATAAGAACTTGCTGTATAAAAAAATAAATAAAATTAAATTAAAAAAAAAGAAAATGAAAACATCTATTTATTTTTGGCCTCGTTAGGCGGTATGTGGGATATTAGTTCCCCAACCAGGGATCGAACCCGTGCTCCCTGCAATGGAAGCATGGGGTCTTAACCACTGGACCGCCAGGGAATTCCCCATAAAACTTATGTATATTGACAGAGAGCATATCATTAGCTACCTGGGAGCATGGAGGAACAGGAAGGAGGTATTACAAAGAAGCACAAAGAAAAATTTAGGGGATGGCAGATATGATCATTATTGTGGTGACAGTTTCATGGGTGCATGTATATACCAATACTTATCAAACTGTATGCTTTAAATATGTGCAGTTTATTGTATGTCAATTATATCTCAATTAAGCTTTTTTTTTTTTTTTTTTAAGTGAGTACTGAATTTCACATAGTAGCATGGTCATTACTTCCTGAGGAGGTTGCCTTAGTCAACTGGAGAAAAGACAATAAGACAGTCTCAATCCAGACCACCCAGCTGGGCAGATCTGAGCTCCTCTAGTTTTCTATTGATTTTATCCCCAGGAAGCTTCAAGTTTGGATCTTTCCTCACATTCCATTCTGATGACCCTGGAATTGGCAATCACCCTATTTCTACCTATCAATCCTGAAAATGCTCCCACTTAAAAAATCTAATCTACTCTGGGAGGCACAGCAGGAGAGGCGCAATGGTACCTGGGATGGGGAAGGTAATAAAACAGAACATGAGCTTCAGAGTGCAATGAACACTGTTCTCTAACTACATAACCTTGGGCAAATCACTTTGCCTCTCTGAACCGCAATTTTCTCATTTCAGAAATATTTAACTATTCCTACCTGACAGGGTTGTCTTGAAGTCATATATGAAAGGATGAAACGATTCCTGGCCAAAGGAGGAGTGCATAAGGAATACCTCTCCTTTCTGCTGTTGTTTGAAACCCCCTCCTAAGCCGGTGATTCTGCGCATTCCTGTTATCACATGCTTTCGTGACTCCAGCTGGAGTCTCACGTGTAAACTGTAAATGAGATTCTACGCTAGTGAGTCTCAAGTGTGCTACATATTAGAATCTCCTGGGGAGGTTAAAAAAAAAAAAAAAACAACAGCAAAATAAATGATGCCTGGGTTCTACCTAGGGGTTCTGATTTGAGCCTGTCATGCAGCTGGGCATTGGGATATTTAAAAGCTTCCCAAGCAATGTTAATATGGGGCTGTGTTTGTGAAACACCGTTCTAATGCTACTCAAATTCTAATGTCCGCTGAATCGCTGGAGATCTTGTTAAAATTCAGATTCTTATGCTGTAGGTTTGAGATTCTGCGTTTCTAATAAGCTCCCAGCAGATGTTGATGCTGTTATTCCTCCAATGACACAGAAAAAAGGTTTAACTCCGGCTGAGCATCAGAATCACCTAGAGATCTTTTAAAGCTGTGCTTCTCTTACTGCAAACCATGGATCTAGTCAACCTCTTACACTTGAGGACACTGTATCCCCAAAAGGCAGTGTGACCTCTATCCTGATGTAAATTTCTGCCAGGAAAGTTCATTACTGAATGAAATGTATTTTCAATGGGAACATTTTCTGGTGTGTAGGTTTCCAGTGCTGGTTGGGAACTGCAATCTGTAGCATGAGTCGAGTGTGACCATTTCATTAATACACAGCTCAGAACCTAGCCGAGGAGCAGCCTGTGTGATGAATGGGGTCCCGGGTTCTACCTGAAGCATTATCACATAATATATCAGCTTTATGTCAAATGAACTGATGGTTTTATGGCCTTTCCATTCAAGTTGATAGTAGGCTCCTTGTCATGGGCTCTTTTTATAGCTAGAGGGCATTTTTTGGCGGTGATAACATAGTGATTTATAAAACAGACTTCATGTATCAGCCACACATATGTAAATCAGAAACATTTCTTTCTGGGAAAAATTGTCACTGCCATCATGTGATAAATAGGTGCATGTTCAATGAGCAGGCATTCATCAAGACACAGATTTGAATTCATTTTTCTACATACCATACGACAAAGCAATTAGCACCGTACTAGAAAATCGGCTTGTAATTCAGGGTCCTTCCTAGGAGGGGGCACGCAGCAAACTGAGCTTGGTGCCAATTTGACCCTCACTGTGCTGCAGCAAGGTGGCCGGGGACTCAGCTGGAGACACCAGAGCATCAGCCAGAGGTGGAGGAGGAAGAAGAAAGGAAGCATTCTTTTATTTTTTTATCGCTAAGTTCCAGGATTCTTACAGAACTTAATATTCTTCACCTTATTTAGTCCTCAAACATGCTGCAAGGTAGGGATTATTATCTACATCTTAAAGATAAGGAAACTAAATTTGAAAGACTCATAGGAACCATAACTCTAACTCAAAAGCCCACATTCCTCCAGCTCCACTACAATGTTGTCACAAAGCAGGAGCAGCACCTGCAGGTCAGCGGAAGTGAATCGTCACCGTGATAACAGCTTTGCTTAGACCAGACTTCAGCTCTCTGCAGTTGCACCTGCCATGTGCTTCCTGTGCCCAGCCTTGAATCTGTAGGGAAATGACATCAGAAGTGCTAATGCTAAAATGTGAAAGGTCAAAAAAAAAACCCCACAAAAACTCTCTTTAACTGATGGGTGAAGTCAAATATCGGCAATATTCTTAGCTACTTGTGTGAAATAAACTTGTAGCTAAATAAACTTCCTAGAAATAATTGGCAACAGAAATACATGAAATGAATTTTAAAGGAATACATTTTCTTTCCTAAATATTTGTGAAATTTGTTGGAGGGAGGCTTACATAGGGGAGCAAAATTTGCCATCTCAAAATATGTCTCTTTGAAAAAAAAAATGTCTCTTTGGCATGAAGATTATTTTAGGCTGATTATTTTTTAAGAAACAGAACACTCGAGAACTTCTTTCTTTTCCCCCCCCCCCACCTTAACTACCTAAAAGAATTTAGACAAAGAGCCTGGTCCAGGAGGAGCACGATCCCCAGAGATACCTACAAAGAATTCGGGCTACGTGTGGTATGGGGAGCTCAGCAGAGCCTGGAACCCAAAGTCCTCCCTGTGTCCCATTGTCTCTGCAGGGCCCAGCAAACACTTGTTACCAAACATTTGTTTTTCCATCCCCGTGTGATTTTCCTTCCTCGCCTTTGAAGCCCCAGTACCCTACTCCCTTCTTCTCTCAGATGGCATATTAAGCCTCAATTGCCTAATTTGTCCCAGGGTCTCATTTTTCTTATAAGGCCCCTGTACATACATAACTAAATTTGATATTTTCCTGTTAATCTGTCTCATGTCGATTTAATTCTTAGACCAGCCAGAAGAACCCAGAAAGGGTAGAGGAAAACGTTTTCCCTCCCCAACACTTATAACATCTCCTCCATGGACTTCTTAAGATGTTATACCTAAGAAAGAGGCAGCTCATTTAAAAAATAATAATTAACTTTTGCAAAACTTTCAACATTTGTAAGTGACTTTTACAAATATTATGTGAGCCTCACGATGTTTCTATGATATTGGCAGGTATTATTTGATGCATTTTGAGATCATTTTTGATGATCAAGTCTCCAAGACCCAGAAATCGGGATCCTAGCCTCAAAAATGGTCACACAACCAGTAATCAGGAGACCGTTCTCCACACTCTAAGTTCCATATGCTGTCCACTGCTCAAGAAAATACTTTCTTTAAAAACTACTCTTCTGCTTTCCCAAGTCTCCATATTGAAGCAGAAAAACATTTACTCCAATGATTACAGTTAGAAATATATTCTTTCCCTTTTAAAGAGGTAAGAGATTTGTCAACTCAAATATTTGATTGGGGACTTCCTATATAATTTCATATCCAGAATGTTATCCTGAATTGAATATTCCAAATCACTCTTTCCCTCATTCCATCCTTTCTCTAAATATAAAATCAAAGGTGGATATTTAGTAGACAGAAAAGAGCAGGGACATTAGACTTCTCAACTTTGTCAGAGAAAATATATGATGCAAACAGGATGCCCACCCCCCCTCCCCCAACACAGCAGAAATGGAAAAAAGAGATCGTGGGTCTGGATTCTTTTGGAAGAAGAGGGAGGGGACAAACAGGATATATAGTGAAAGAATTGGTTTGGTAAGGGATTCTGGGGCTTCCTTAATGTCAAGAATATTTGGTGCTTTTATCCTGAGTGTTCCTTGTCAGATGGAAAAACTTCAGGTAGTGAAATGGTCTGGATTCTGGCAGGAGAGTGGCCCCATGCCTGTCAGGTGGTGGTGTCGGTGGTACCATGATCTAGCAATACTAGGAGCAATCTGGAGTCACTTAGGAATTTGTAGAATTTATGAGTTACCAGGCTTCCATTCCTCTCTCTTCCTGCCATTTCAGCTAAATGAATGAATGAATAATAATAATAACAGTAATGCTAAATTTAAGCCAGACATCACATGAATTTTCTAACTTGATCCCCATGACATATTTATGAAGTGCAATAATTACCCCCATTTTACTGGTGAGGAAAGAAGCCTAGAGAGGAAAAGAAACTTTCCCCAGTGCCTCTTGTAGAGCTGGAGTTTGAACCTAGGCAGTGTGCCTGCAGTGCATTCAGCAGGCAGTTCTGAAGTTAAGGCCGGACTGAAGAAATCCTCAGTTACTTTTTTTTCTGTTATTCCTTTTTTAATCATAGTCTGGTGGCCTAGAAGGCACCTGTTAGATAAGCATATACCCTCTTGATTGACAGAGGCAAAGAAGCAAGACTATCTACACACAGATGGCTAACAGGACTTATGAAGCATAATTTTAAGATAGATATGAATACCTGGTAGACCTAGCCAGGTGAAGAGGCCTCAAATATGAGCGGATAGTCTATAGGTCCATTTATACACTGGAACACCTGCATTCAGATTATGAGGTACAGGCACTTTTTCAGGAACCCTTCCCCAGCCTCTGGTCAAACTTTAATATCCTGGCATTTATTTCTATAACACCCTGTCCACCCCCTCCCTACGCTCACCTGGTTTGTGCTTATTTTGTGTTTGCAAGCAAAGCTGTCTTTGTCTGATTCGCCTCTGGGCCCTATCAGGTAACACAGGGTTGTATATGGTTTTAAAGAAATGTTTGTTAAATTGAAATGGAAAAAGGTGTCCTAGAATTTTGGATGACATGGAGAGATTTGTATAATGATTAAGGGAAAAGGCAATCGGGTTAGAAAACTGTATAAGACTATGATCCAATTTTTGTAAAAAAATTCTTTTGGACGCATAGTGAAACACTGGAAAGATACGTTCTGAACTGTAACAGTGGTTTTCCGGGTGAGTAGATTACAGATGCTTTTCATTTTCACTTTTTTTGCTTGACTGTAGTTCTTTTTTTTAATGATCAAAGTTTTACTTATGTAAAAAGAAAATATCAATAGTAGACTATTTTTAGACTCCAGAGAGAAGGCCTGAGACTGCTGCATGTAAGAACGACTGATGGTTAACTCCCACTGCAGTCCTTATGTGAAGCCTGTGCATGTGAATCGCAGAGAAAGAAGCAGGCTCAAGTGCAAGACAGGTTAGCAGGAGGCTAGAAGGAGCTGGGAGAAGGGAAGGGAGGTAACAGAATCAAAGAAGGAAAGAGTCAGCAACGTAGGGAGGAATCCAATTCTTTGAAACCTTAAGTAATCAAGAGACAGAGTCAACCCTTCGTAATGATTCCTAATGACTACCAAGATAATACTCCTGTTTAATTTGCCTTCACATTATTGAACAAGCTCAGCTCAGGAAATTGGTGTCCTGTGACCTATCAGCCTTGTTAAATATCACTAGAATCCATTTTTATCGAAAGATTATACGTTTCTAGAATGTGATTCACACATCACATAGAAACTTGTGGTTTCTTAACTTTCTTAATAAACATTCTAAGATGAAGGGAAATAAGTTTCAAATACCATACTTTTTCCTAACATTTAGATGTTTGCTTTGTAATCCTCACATTGGCTATAGAGGACTTTTTGATAGTGATTCTGAGTAGAGAAACATAAGAAAAAACACAAAGGAAAATGGTTAGCTCTAGGTCACTAAACTACCATTTGGTAGTTTCCTCTTATTTGCCTGTCTATAAGCCCATTGTAGAAAAAAAAAGTTCAAGAAAAGGCAGAAGCTCTCATTTCCTTTGAAACAAGAGTCACATTTAAGGCCATTTAAGTTTTCATCAATAGATGGAATATCTTCTACAAATATTTTGAAAACTGTTTTAAAAGAGAAATAGAGGCACTGAAAGTGGAAGCATAATTTCCATCTTCAGTCATCTCTTGAGACCTGGGCCTGTGTGCCCACAAGTCCACCTAATTGATGAGAAGATAATAATAGCTCCTGTTAATTGACAGCCTATCATGAGGGAGGCTTTATACCAGTCACCTGACTTAAATTGTTTCTCCTCCTCACAACGATTCTTTCAGGGGTTAGATCAATGATTGATCACAGTTGATTGCTAGAAAATTTCAAAAATGGATAAAGAAAACGAATCTATAATCACCCCAAATTTCATCACCCAGAGACACCCAGGTTGGTTTTTAAACAATTTAATGTTGATCTTTATTTTTAGTTTCTGTGTGGTATTCCATTTTTGTATGGTTTTAATTCATTTAACTAATCTATTAATGGCTATTTAGGTTTAACTTTTCCACTATTTTAGATAGTGTTACAGAACGGTGTCATATTTTGGGGGGCTCTTGTCCAATTGTTTCCTCAGGAGAAATTTCTAGAAATGAGACTGTTGGTTTAAAGAATATTTCCCTTTTAAAGAACTTTTTAAAATTGCCATATTGTTATTCTGGAAACAGCAAAATCAGTTCTACTCCTAATAGCAGTATGTGAGAGTTCCTATTTCCTTACACATCCACATTAACACCAGATAATCTTATTCTTTTCATCTTGGTCAATCTGATAAATGAAAATGTTATTTTTAATTTGCTTTTAATTACTAGAGGCCAGAAGCCTATCGGTCAAGGCATGTATTTTTCCATTCTGTAGTCACTCCTGCTAATCACAATTGCTTTTCCTGAGGGGAGAAAAAGAAATACCGCCCCCCAACCCCTTAAAAACACCCAAAGCCAGCAAAACAAATTATGATCAGAGAATTACCCATCGATGGCACTCTCATTGCCTGTTTGAATTATAAGACAGAGATTATCACCAGATAAAACACCTGGAATTGATTTAGAGTGGTCAGTGCTTCTTCAGCAGTCTTGATTATCAATGTTAATTCTGGGATCTCTGCCATCCACAGAGCCCTAGCAGATAAACACCATTATTCTTCAGCTCTCAAACTCAGGTATAAGTATCTCTTAAGAGGAGCTTAGATTTATAGATGATGTAATTTAGAA
Source organism: Neophocaena asiaeorientalis asiaeorientalis (assembly GCF_003031525.2). Taxonomy (NCBI): domain Eukaryota; kingdom Metazoa; phylum Chordata; class Mammalia; order Artiodactyla; family Phocoenidae; genus Neophocaena; species Neophocaena asiaeorientalis. The sequence goes on along the minus strand of NW_020185333.1, from coordinate 5,811,326 downwards.
TTCTAGGCTCATAAGTTAATGCTTCAGAAATGTCTTCTTTATCTTTTCCAGAATGATAAATGGGCAGATCCCTGGTACAGTTCCTCATCTCCTTGTTTGGTCTCCTTGCTCTTGATGAAGGCCTTATTCTGCCAGATTCACTACTGTTTGTAGTAGAAAAAGTGATGATATGGTGCAGACAAGAAAGAAAAGATTAATGTCAATAGCAGAGAAGAAATGATACCTAATACTCTAGAGCATGTAATATATATGAGGTCCTAAATTAGTACTTTGGAAAATTACATTTTAAATGTATTTGATTACATAGACAATGAAAGCTAATATTTATGTAATGTTTTATATATAGTATCTATTTAACTTTCAATATCCTTATGAGGTGTGTATTATTATTATGCCTATTTTACAGATGAGGAGACAGGCATAGATTATGCAACTCTCTCATGTTCATGCTTTTTCTTACCATTTAGGTGTTCACTTTTTAATCCTCACATTGGCTATAGAGCAGTTTTGGGTAGTGATTCTGAGCAGAGAAACATAAGAAAAAACACAAAGGAAAATGGTTAGTTCTAGGTCACTAAGGCAAATGGTGGTTTCTCCTCATTTGCCTGTCTATAATCTCATGGCAAGAAAAAAAAAAAAAACCAAAATGTCCAAGAAGAGGCAAAGGCTCTCATTTTTTTGAAACAAGAGGCACAGTCTAAGTTTTCATCAACAAATGGAAAATCTTTTACAAATATTTTGAAAAACATTTTAAAAGAGTAATAGAGGCACTGAAAGTGGAAGCATAAGTTCCATCTTCAATCATCATCTGACACCTGGGCCCATTTCCCCCCAGGTCCACACAATTGATGAGAATATAGTGTTCCTGCTAATTGAGAGCCTACCTACTATGTGAGAGGCTTTATACCAGTCACTTTACTTAAATTGTTTCTCATCTTCACAAAATCTTTCAGGTGGTTAAATCAAGCTGAGTTAGATGTTGCTAATGGGGCCGCCATTGTACCTGGGGCACCCCTTCCACCCAGCATTTACTGCATTATTTTGAAATCATATTGATGTCTCCCTGACTTTTGTTTTTTGGTACGCGGGCCTCTCACTGCTGTGGCCTCTCCCGTTGCGGAGCACAGGCTCCGGACGCGCAGGCTCAGCGGTCATGGCTCACGGGCCCAGCCGCTCCGCGGCATGTGGGATCTTCCCGGACTGGCGCACGAACCCGTGTCTTCTGTATCAGCAGGCGGACTCTCAACCACTGCGCCACCAGGGAAGCCCGAAAACCCATATCTTAAACGTTATTTTCTCCCTAGGGATTCAAAGAAGTCAGCTTTCAGACTCAAATCTAAGAAATGACTCCATTAATTCAATGGCTGGGGAAACTATGGGAAAACTAAGAACTAGCTATTATTACTGAGAGCAAAAATGTATTGATTAAACAACTCAAAAAATGTTATATCAGTAAATCCTTTTAATGTCTTCATAAATTATGTGTGTTTTATACAATTAAAATAGCTATTATTATGAATATTAGGACTTAAGGGCTCTAAAGGATAGTGATTCTATTTAGAGGAGGCCACACCCAATGTAGTTTACCAAGGTGTGTGAAATTTTACACAATCAATAACAATTAGCGGGTTACTCAGAACTAGATGCCGCGAGTGACCCACACAACCCATGCTTACCTTATTTACCATAAATCTCTTGTGTTAGGTGCTTATATAAGATAAGCATATAATTAAATGGTACACTGAGCCTCTCCCTTGTGAACCCTGTGGCTTGTCTGTCCTAATCCTGCCAACCATATGCCAGTGAGGGCTTCACAAATTTTTTCTCTCAGGGTTTTCCATAATTAATGAAACAGCCTCACTCTAATGGTTTTTCTTGCAAACCAACCCTCAGACTGTAGTGGGAGGAAACCTACCATTTTTCATCTAATCACATCCATCTCAGGCAGTCTTCAGCTTCTCATCCTTCCCTTCTCAGCCCTTCTCTCCTGACACCCCCACAAACACATCCTCACACCCTTACCATTTCTACCACTTACCCCTGAGCTCTGGTGTCCTTCCCCAGGTAGATCTGACTAGCAGAGGAAACTCTTTGTTTTCTCCCTTCTCCTTCCCCCTCCAAGGCTGAGCTCTAGGACTGACTCCAAAGTAAATGGTGTAAACTTTGCCTTGGTAATTTTCCTACCTTAGTTTCTACTGTCCCTCCCATTATACAAATGACACTGGTTGGTAAGGCTCAAAGTGGGACCAATGCTGTGGGTGTGTGTTTTTAACTAGAAAGCTCAAAGATTTCTCATCACCTTCACTCCTCAAATCAATCATGTGATAGTATTTGAAGCAGAAAGGACATTTGAAGAAAAGGAGCTTTCTTAGAATCTCTCAAATTACATCACAAACTATCCAAATAGTAATTATTGCTCGGACAAGTACTGTCACTGTGGAGTCAAAGAACTGTTTCCTTGTTGTCTTTTCAGTCTATTTAGGGCCTTAAAGGAGTTTCTATTCATAATCAGTGCTCTTCTCTTCTATCTTCACTCCATTCACTAAGGGCTTAGGTCCAAGTCTTAATACTAACATAATTTTTGCCTTATAGATCATGTGGTTTGACATTTCATCTATATGGGATTTGACAAAAAGAAAAATAATGATCCCTCTCACTTAAGAGAAAATTTATCTAACTAAAATAACACTGTATTTTAGTTAGATATGCTAACTAAAATAGTATTAGACAGTATGAGATGCTAAAGACAAGTGACTGATGATGGCTTACTAGATTACCAATGTCTTCCAAAATGGTCCACATTATGTTCCTACTGCACAAATGTGCAGAAGCTCTGGCTCTTGAAACTCAGAGAGCACACAAGTAAACGGAAACAGATGGCATGTGGATCTCAAACACATGATACACTGGTAGCTGAAATCTTTTTGTCTCTTAAGGTCATTTTTATGGTTTCTGTAGAACAGAAACCTGTCATTTAAAGTATCTTCCAGATACTTATCATTGGTCAGTTTGAGCCTGTGTGAGAAATGTGGTTTTAATTGCTAGTATGAGAGGAAGAAGTGTTAAGATCAGCTATTGAGAAAGCTGAGATCCTCCATTACTATTATGCATTGATCTAGGTTAAAAGCAGCCCTCTTGAGAATTAGGGAGTGGACATACATATATTTTAGCTTAAAGTAGGGGTATCTAGAAGATTAGTATTTTTAACTTTTGCTAAGACCCATCTTCAGTGTTCCCTTTGAGTGAGAAATAGGTCCATGTACCTGATAATAGAAGCACACGTTCTAGCACAGGGTTTCTTATTCTTGGCACTGCTGACATTTTGTGTGGGATAATTGTTGTGGGGCCTCTCCTGTGCATTGCAGGGTGTTTCCCAGCATCTGTAGCCTACACTCACTAGATGCCAATATCATCCTTTCTCCACAAGTTGTGACAACCAAAAAGGTCTCCAGATATTTCCAAATTCCAAGTTGAGAACCACTGTTCTAGTGTAAAAAGAGGGTGGGGCAAAAATCCTCAACAAAATATTAGCAAATCAAATCTAACAATGTATAAAAACAATTACATACTACGACCAATTAGGATTTATTTCAGGTATGCAAAGTAGTTCAAGACTCAAAAATCAACTAAAATCAACAAGCTAAAGAAGAAAAATCACATGATCAGATCATTAGCTTCAGAAAAAATTATCTGACAAAATCTAACACCTTCTCATGACAAAAACTCTCAGCAAAACTAGGATATAGGGGAGCTTCCTCAACTTAATAAAGAACATCTACAAAAAAAATCTACAGATAACATCATACTTAATGGTGAGAAATGCAAAACTTTCCTGCAAAAATCAGGAACAAGGTAAGGATGTCCTCTCTCATCACTGGTTTTTCAACATTGTGCTGAAAGTCCTAGCATATGAAATAAGACAAAAAGAGGGAATAAAATGTATACCTACTGGGAAAGAAGAAATAAAATTGTTTTTGTCTGTAGATGACATGATCATTTACATAGAATAGCTGAAAGAGCCCACAAAATATTTCTGGAACTTATAAATGATTACAGCAAGGTTGCAGGATACAAAATTAACATACAAAAGTCAGTCACTTTCCCATATACCAGCACTGAAATTAAAAACCCAATGCTATTTACATTAGCATACAAAATTTTTAAATTCTTAGGTATAAACAAAATATGCACAAGAATTGTCATAGTTTGTTTGGGCTGCTATAACAAACTACCATAGACTGGGCAGTTTCTAAATAACAGATATTAAGTACTTATAGTTTGGGAGGCTGGAAGTCTAACATCAGGGTGCCAGAATGGTTGGGTTCTGATGAAAGCCATCTTCTAGGTTATAGACTGCCAACTGCTCCTTGTATCCTCACATGGTGGAAAGCAGACATAGGAAGCAAGTTTTTCTTTTTATGACTCTTATAAGGGCCCTAATCCCATTCATGAGGGTTTCACCTTCATGACCTCATCTAATTACCTCATCAAAGCCCTACCTCCTAATACCATCATTTTGAGGGGTAGGGTTTCAACATATGAATTTGGGGGAACATAAAACGTTCAGTCCATAACAAAGATTTATATAAGGAAAACTGAAAAACTGATGAAAGATATTAAAGAAAAACTAACTAAATGGAGAGAGATTCCACGTTCATGAATAGGAAGACTCAATATTGTTGAGATGAGAGTTATCAACTTGATCTATAGATTTAACACAATCCCAATCAAAATATCAGCAAGTAGTTTTGTGGATATCAACAGACTGATTTTAAAGTTTATATGGAGATGCAAAAGGCCCAGAATAGCCAAATTAATATTGAAGGAGAACAAAGCCAGAGGACTGACACCACTCAGTTCAACACTTACCATAAAGCTATAGTAATCAAGACAGTGTGGTATTTGCAAAAGAATAGGAAAATAGATCAATAGAACAGAATAGAGACCCCCCAAATAGACCCACATAAATATAGTTAACTGATTTTTGACAAAGGAGTAAAGACAATACATTGGAGAAAAAATAGTATTTTCAACAAACTGTGGGATAACTGGACATCCACATGCAAAATAATGAATCTAGACACAGTCTTTACACTTTTCACAAAATTTAACTCAAAATGGATCACAGACCTAAATATAAGATGCAACCCTATAAAATTCCTAAAAGACAACATGGGAGAAAACCTGAATGACCTTGGGTACGGTGATGACTTTTTAGATACAACACCAAAGACCCAATCCATGAAATAAATAATTATTAAGCTGGATTTTATTAAAATTAAAAACTTCTGCTCTGCGAAAGATGATGTCAAGAGAATGAGAAGACAAACCGCAGGCTGGGAGAAAATATTTGCAAAATATATATTTGACAAAGGATTATTATCCAAATATACCAAAAAACCCTTAAAACTCAACAATAAGAAAGTGAACAATCCAATTAAAAAGGGAGCCAAAGGGCTTCCCTGGTGGCGCAGTCGTTGAGAGTCCACCTGCCGATGCAGGGGACACGGGTTTGTGCCCCGGTCTGGGAAGATCCCACATGCCGCGGAGCGGCTGGGCCCGTGAGCCATGGCCGCTGAGCCTGCGCGTCCGGAGCCTGTGCTCCGCAGCAGGAGAGGCCACAACAGTGAGAGGCCCATGTACAGCAAAAAAAAAAAAAGAAAGGGAGCCAAAGCCACAAACAGACACCTCACCAAAGAAGATATACAGATGGCAAGGAAGCATATGAAAAGATGTTCCACATCACATGTCATTAAGGCATTGACAATTAAAACAACAATGAGATATCACTACACATCTATTAGAAAGGCCAAAATCCATAACACTGACAACACCAAATGCCGGTGAGGATGTGGAGCAACAGGAGCTCTCATTCGTTGCCGATGGGAATGCAAAGTAGTACAGCTACTTTGGAAGACAGTTTGGTGGTTTCTTACAAAATTAAATATACTTTACCTTACTACCCAGCAATTATGCTCCATGGTACTTATTCAGAGGAGCTGAAAGTATATGTACATTTAAAAACCTGCACATGGACGTTTATAGTAGTTTTATTTATAATTTCCAAAACTTGGAAGCAACCAAGATGTTCCAAGATGTTGGATAAACTGTGGTACATCCAGACAATGGAATATTAATTAGTGCTGAAAAGCAGCGAGCTATGAAGCCATGAAAAGACATGGAGAAACCTTAAGTGCTTATTACTAAGCGAAAGAAGCCAATATAGAAAGGCAACATACTGTATGATTCCAACTATATGACATTCTGTAAAAGGCAAAACTATAGAGACAGTAAAAAGATCAGTGGTTCCCAAGGGTTGGGGGAGGGAGGGATAAATAGGCAGAGCACAGGGGATTTTTAGAGCAGTGAAACTATTCTGTATACTACGATCCTGGATACATGTCATTTTACATTTTTCAAAACTCATCGACTACAACATCAATAATGTAGACTATGAACTTTGAGTGATAATACGTCAATGCGGGTTCATTGATTGTAACAAATGTACCAGTGTGGTGAAGGGATGTCAATAGAAGAGGATTTAATGTGTGTGAGGACAGGGGGTATATGGGAACTCTGTAATTTCTTCCTAATTTTGCTATGAACATAAAAGTGCTCTAAAAAGTAAAATTTATTGATTAAAAAAAAAGAGTGTGAATTATGTTATTCTAGGTATCCAAAGAGCAACATGTGAGGCTTATATGGGGTATATTCAGCATTTAAATAAAAATTATAGAGAACTAAATGTACACACACGTGCACACACATTTTGGACTTTAATTTTCTTTTTCTATAATTTTCTTTTTCTGTTTCCTGTCTTGAATGTTCTACCTCCCCAATCTCATCTCATGAATAATAAATTATCAAAGATCACTGAATAATGTATAGATTTCTGAAAATTTTCCTATTCTCTTTGTGATCATGATATTTTAAAAATTTGGGTAGTAAAATTAAAGCCGTTATCTTCCTTGTTTGCAGGGTTTTTTCCTTGTAGAATATTGCTACCATTTTTCTCTTCCAAAGGCAAAAGTTCAGGAAAAAATTAGTATGTTCTGGCTTACACAGTATCATGAATAAAGAGAATTTTGTGTTGGGCTACTTGATAAGGCCAGTAGTATAGCGTATTTAAGATATTTGTCTTAAATGCATATTTTTGAAAGACATCTTCAACATACGTAAGCCAATTCTTGTCTAAAAGAGTAACAAACTTCAAAGGAAAAAGGCGTGAGGATCAAGAGCTTTGCTGTAATGGTTATAGTGGGGCTACAGGTAATGAGGAGAGAAGGGAGCAGCACATAAAATCTGACTTTGATCCCACACCATGTCTGCTCCATTGGTGTTACCACCCTACCGTTAGAATGAATATCTGAACACCAATCATACTTCCTGGTTCTTCTGAGGAAGGGAAAGATGGTACCTAGTCAATGAACTATGATCTGAATCGTTACACATTAAATGGTGTTAAGCCATTCCCGATTGGAGAAAAAGCAAACCCAGAACTGTGAGAGTATTCCGTTCTGGACCCATGTGGAAGAGAACAGGAACACTGGATATTAGTCCCGATTTTATCTTTGTCTTTTTGCCCATACATCCAGTAACTAGCAGTCGTGTATTAAGTGCCTAGTGTAGAATTGATGAGGACTGTGCTGGGCTATATGATTCTATAACACTGGGTGATTTATCTTGCTTACCAGAGACGTTGAGAACCAGTCCGCCAGGGACAAATCCTTGCAGATTTCAAGGGGGTGGGGGCTGAGTGGTCACCGCAGGTTAGAGTCAGAGACAGGCTCATTTCTGCTGGATCCCAGAGCGGTAGAGGGAAGGTTTCTCCCGATGGTTTGGGGAAGCTGTGAACATTGTCAGTTGATGTCCCACTCTTGCCTCGTGATTCCCTAGAGAGGCCCTGCTTCGGGGACTGGCCCTGGAGACCCCAGAAAGCTATGGGAAGAATCAGCAGCTGCCTTTAGCACTTGCCACTTTCTCTCTGATTTGGCTTCTCCAAAGACAAAAGACTTTTCCTGCTCTTTTCCTGAGTGTTTCACAGCACTGATCCATAGACTAATAATATATAACTCAGGGGTTCTCTTCTGATATCAGTAGAGGGCCCAACTCCACATCCATAACTAACGGACAAATTGCTCAAATCCCACGGAAGGGGAATTGCACAGTGAGTGCACTCAGACAGTCTGAACCTGAGAGAGTGACACTTAAGCACTGAACTCTGCTCAGAGGATCTGGGATTCAGCTGGTACCTACATTTTGCCCAGCTGCCCACTGCTTGTACTGCAAAAATTGCTCACAATATGACGAATGTCTCCCTGAGCTTGTGACATAGAAATTCTAGCACATTAGGAAGGATCTGAGGCATTATATAGGAATTCTCAGGCTGGAGCATTGCAGTAGTCTAAAAAGGAGTTACATGTCAGGACCCTTTCCTAGAGGGAATGGCAGGAAAACAGACCACCTGTAAAAAGTGTGTGTATTAACCATGCCTTTTATTTCCTGATGCTTTGACCTCTTGGGGACTTGCTGACCCAGGAGGGACTGCCCTTCCCCAGGTTAGCTAAATTCTAGAGATAGCAAACAACTCTCCTGTGAGTTCATATTCAAAGCAAACAATTGAGCCCATAACCTCATTTACCTCCTTTATTGGGGTCCCACACTCAGGAGACCCCACTATCCACCTGCCATAATCATCACAAGGTCAGGTAGCAGATATTCAGGATGGCCCCCGTGCCTCTGAGCCTGCTGAAACTACTCAGACTAGTTAGTCCCACACCTGTTTACTCTGCCTCACCTGTTCATCCCCATGGAAACCACAATAAAGGCTCTTGCCCATCCCCCCCACTCCCTGTGCCTCCTGAATGACCCAAGTGCTTCCCTGTGTGACCTCCCATGGCATGGCATGGCATGCCTCTTTATTTTGAGATCTATGAGTGTAACAAACCATCTTCAGTGGCAGCCATCTCCTGGGATATTGGCCTTGACATACTAAATATTAATAAAATCCATATTTTAAAACAGTGTGTGGTGATTGGGGGAGTGATAGCTAGACTACCCAGGAGCAGAGGCAAAGCCTACTTGTTGTGAAGTCTAAGGAATGTTCTAAACGGTGTGCACCTTTAGGGAATGTGTGTGGTTTACTTCTCTATATCTCTAGTGCCGGGAACAGAGCCTGGAGCAGGGTTGCTCAATGTTTGTTGAAGAATGAGATGACGGTGGTGAGGGTGGGATGTTAATTTCAGTTCTTCTGATACTCTTCATAGGCTCCCCCATCCCAGAACACATTGGAGAAGTTGGGGTAGGGGAGACATCCTATAGATAGAGAAGACCCAGGTGAGGGGCTAGTAACATCAAAAACACAAGCACAGAGAGACACATAGGCTATCTTTGAGAAACAGAGGGTCACAGGCAGAGGGGACTTGAGTTGAGAAGTCATGATTTGAATAAGAGGGGTGGAGGCTTTCTGGTTGGGGCCATGTTTTTATTGCTTACATGATCCCCAGACTGAGATCTCTACCTCCTTTACTTAGATTAGGTGGCAAAGGCTGGTCCACCCTACAGAATTGCAGTGACAGTGCCGATGGCATGTGGCTTTCCCCTTGGCCACCCCAGGAGCCACAAGCATAGCCACATGAGCATCTGGTGACAATGTACCCTGCATGGCATCGGGTGGGGGAGAGAAAACCAGAGGTTTTAGATTTTTTTCTTTTTAAATTTTTACTGGAATATAGCTGCTTTACAATGTTGTGTTAGTTTCTACTGTACAGCAAAGTGAATCAGCTATACATGTGTATGTATATATATATATATATCCCCTCTTTTTTGGATTTCCTTCCCATTTAGGTCACCACAGAGCACTGAGTAGAGTTCCCTGTGCTATACAGAAGGTTCTCATTTGTTATCTATTTTATACAAAGTATCAATAGTGTATGTATGTTAATCCCAATCTCCCAATTCATCCCACCCTCCCATTTCCCACTTGGTATCCATACTTTTGCTCTTCACGTCTGTGTCTCTTTCTGCTTTGTAAATAAGATCGTCTATACCAATTTTTTCAGATTCCACATATATGCATCAATATACAATATTTGTTTTTCTCTTTCTGACTTACTTAACTCTGTATTTGTAGAGATGTGGATGGACCTAGAGATTGTCATAGAGAGGCCTTAGATTTTGAGTGAAGTCCTCTTCCCAATTATTCTTATCTCCTTCCTTCTGGAAGGGGGAAGTAGTTAGACAACCTGCTTTACTATGATGAATTGACAGCCTGAACCCGGGTACATGAGAACGCGTATGGGGTGAGCAAGCTCCTTCATACTCATATGACTATTTACGTGAGGTACAAGAGGACAGATTACTTTCATTAGTGATGCTCGTTGGGAGATCTGGTACAACCTGAGGGCTGACACTCTGTGGGAGGGATGAAGAGCTAAGACAGGGGCCAAAGTGGCCAGCCCTCTTCCCCAAATCCCGTATCGCCTTTCTGTTCAGACAAAGGAGCCACTCTGTCCAGGACCAGGTCACTAAATAACTGTGTGCTGTTGGGCAAATTATAGAACTTTTCTAAGCCCCAGCTTCCGCTTCTGTAAAATGGAAAAGACAGTGCTTACTTCATAGACTTGTACTGAGGAGTTAATAAAATAATAATAGAACACCTAACAGGGCTTAGCACACAGTAAATGCTCAACAGTGTCAGTTATATTGTCAGCAGCAGCTCTAAGAACCCGTGAGCATAGAGAGGGCAGGGACTTTGGGATGAATCTTCCAGTTAGATGTTGCCATCTGGAGATGGTTGGGAAATGGGGTGGGGTCTAGTAGCAGGATTGAGCATGAAGGATATAAGTGCCCCCCCCCATCAACTTCTCCAATATCAGCTATCCAGGGCACTGAGCGATGCCTTATTTTTCCATCCATAGCAAAATCTAAGGAGCACTGAGCAGCCCCTAAGGGCATCAGCTGGAGAAGGGGGAAGAGAAAAAGGAAGTGAGAAATGGATTCATCCTATAGGAAGGCAGCGTCCTGTGGTCAAGGGAGAAATGGAGAGAAGATGAAAAATAATTCATGGGTCCAGAGGGGAGGGGGAGAAGAGAAAGAAGGAATAGGTGCTCATGGGAGCAGAGAAAGGGAAGCAGCAGTGCTGGGGAGGCCTGGATCCTTTTGCAGCCCTCCTGAGAGGCGGGGATATCAAGGAAGAGAGCTATGCCTCAGACTCCCCCAGCCAGGTCTGGGAAAGGGCTGTCTAGGCAGAGGTTGGAGGGGCAGGGACGTTTCATACCCTAGTGGCTTGTTGTGAGGGCTTTTCCTCCCCTCCAACAACAAACACAGCAGAACTTGGGATCTAAGGTAGTTGGGAGGTTCACGCTTTGAGAAAAAGCTTCTAACAATCTCCAGTGTGTGTCTGGAGTGGTAGCAGCTGCCTTTGCTCTGTTTCTCTGCCTAGGGAGATCTCCCCACCTTTCTCTCTCTCCCCTCTCCTTTCTTTTTGACAGCTCTACAAGCCTGGCAGCTACCTTGTCAAGAATTGCCAAGTTTCTTAACATCTTTCATTATAGCTCTTTTGTTCACTCCTTCAACAGGGAGAGGTAGGAAAGGTATGGTCTCGGGGTCCTGGTTGCCATCTGCTCAGATATCAGTACATTGCCCTTGGCTAATTCTGTCTGCAGGAAAGTAATAAAGTCCCAGCTGGAAGAGGCTTAGAATTAGAATGAAGGCTCCATGAAGGCAGAAATCTTTGTCTATTTTCGCCACCAATGTATGCCAGTACCTGTCGCACAGCAGAACTCAGTAAGTATCTGTTAAATGAATACATAAGAACATTGGGTATTTAGTTATGAAGAAATGAGGTTTTGATGATTCTAGAGTTTTTTCAGTGGCTGAATAACATGATTACAGCCTCAGATTCTTTCCCTCCTTCTGCTTCACAATCCTTGCAATTTTCCCTCAAAGGTCACATGACTGACTAGCTCCAGGGTCACAGCGCCAGACCTCACATCCTCACACCACGACCAAAGCAACAAGGATCATGGATAATTTTGAAGCTCTGGTTGTTTTAATTCAGGAAGGAAACTCTTTTCCAGAAGGCCCAAGCAGAGTTCTTTGTTTTCTCAGCCTGATTTGGGTCACAGGCCACAACCCCACCCATGTAAGGGTGTGTAAGAAAGAGAATATTTGGCTAAGAGGAGCAGGAACTCCACTATTGGCTTAAGTAATAATTTATTTTGGGGGACTGGGCACATGACTACCCGGAATGAAATCAAGATGCTGTTAACACTGAGAAAGGGGAAACTGGCCACTAAGTGTGCAATGAACTATGTCAGCCAGAGCTACAAAATCCAACTTCTGCTTCTGCTGTTGCCAACCTCTCTGGTCTCCATCTTCACTCTTTGGCCCTTTTCTTTCAAAGAGGTGTCTTCTGATGTATAGCTACATCTCCTACAGGCAACTTGAAAATGGGATCCATGGAGTAGTTAAAACAACATCTGTCCCTCAGTGACCAAGGTTGAGGTGAAGGAAGAGGAATGGAAACTAAGAGAAGGAGCTGACTCAGACTTGGACTTGGTAGTGGACGAATCCATTTGTTCATTATAGCACTTCCATGGACCAGGCACTATTCTAAGCACTCGATATGCAAATTAAATGAGCCCTCTTCTTTCCTGGATCACATGTTCCACGAGGGGAGATAACTAGTATATTAAGAGATAAATACATACTATGATGTCAGAACTGAGAAGCATTATGGGAAAACAAAACAAAATAAAACAGGACAAGAGGCAGAGCCCGCTGGGAAGACATCTCTGAAAAATACTAAGGATTGACCTTGTGTCTCTCTGGGGGACACAGAGTAGGAAGGCCATGAGGTGGGAGGGTGGCTAGAACTCACAGGAACACCAAGAGTGCAGATGTGGCCTGGGCAAAGTGAGCAAGGATCAGAAATGAGGTCAGAGCTATAACCAGTGAGTAGATGCAGGGTTTTCTTGGCCATGATAAATACTTGGGATTTTATTTTACATGTAATCAGAAGTCATTAGAACATGTACTTTGAACAGGAAAGTGACATGATTTATTTCATACTTTTAAAGACTCACTATAGTTACCACAAATAAGAGTTTTAAGTTACTACAATGGTTAATAGTACCCCACTGAACAAAGCACTTATAACAAATTTTGATAAGTAATTAATAAACAGAAATGGTACCTTTTGGAAAAGTATTTCTTAAATGAGAGAGATGGAGCTGCTTTTGTTCCCAAGTAGTTTAAATACCCATGAATGAATAATCCTAGTAAGAGATAAATTTAGAACCAATTATTTTCCTAGTTTTCCTTTTCATAGTAATAAGCTTTGAGATACCTACCTCTCATAGTTAAGCAGACAGGAAGGGAAAACTTTTATTGTAGTAATGTTATTCAATTTGTTTTACTTCTTTTTGAGTTATTTGTTAAAAATCACACTGTAATTTATTATTAAAATTATTTTTGATGGTCTATCAGTTGATAACTGGGTTTTGCCCTCCTTCAACATTACATCATGAACTGGAAGCTTCTCAACTTATAAAGGACTTGTTACCCAGTCATTGGATCACTCAACATTGGTGCCAATATTTTGAATCCTCCCCTTGGCATTCTGCAAATGTTTATACCCCAGGGCGATGAACCAAGGTAAGGCTCAATGACAGGGAAGGGCTGGGTTTCTCTTTTGTTCCAGGGGAGAAAACAAGGGCAAATTGGGACCTTGATCAAAAAGATCTCTGGCACATAAGTCTAGGAAAGAGTACACATGCAAGCCAAAAATCTAGAACTTTATTCTTTTATTCTATATTTATTCTAATTATGTATATATATATATATATATATATAGTCTTTTTCAGATTCTTTTCCCATACACATAATTACAGATTATTGAGTAGAGTTCCCTGTGCTATACAGTGAGTCCTTGTTGATTATCTATTTTATATATAATAGTGTGTATACGTTAATCCCAAACTCCTAATTTATTCTCCCCCAGCCCCCGCTTTCTGTTTGGTAAGCATAAGTTTGTTTTCTATGTCTGTGTGTCTGTTTCTGTTTCGGAAATATGTTCACTTGTATCATTTTTTTAGATTCCACATATAAGCGATCTCATAAGATATTTGTCTTTCTCTGTCTGCCTTACTTCACTTAGTATGATAATCTCTAGGTCCATACATGTTGTTGCAAATGGCATTATTTCATTCCTTTTTATGGCTGAGTAATATTCCATTGTATATATGTAGAAGTTGATTCTTTCAAAGCTGCTCTTGCCTGCCTACTTGTTGGAAAGTCTGTCTGGCCACCATTCTAGTTGGTGGGCTTCATAAGGACATGTGTGTTACTTCGTCTCTCTGTACCTCCAGTCCAAGCAAAGTGTTTGGCATAGAGTCATTATCCTTTTGTTAAATACTGAGGGACCTAGGGGCTGGAGTGTCTATCTCAGTTTGTCCCATTCTGCACATATTTTTCCTAATCTTTCCTGAGATGGCATAACTGGGATGTGGGAAACATTTTCTGGCTAGAGGAGTCCCAGGCCATGGATGATAATATCAAAAATATAAACACAGAAAAATGCAAAAATTGTTTTTGTTACCCAAGAAGCAGAGTTGTGAACAAATGAAAGGGACAGTTTGAGTCAGGTTTCCTATTTGGGATCATGGTTTCATTACAGTAACAATTAGGTTTTCATTCTCCTCCCTCTCAGGTCAGGCGGCAGCAGCAGGCAGTGGTTCCCCCCCCCCCGCCCCGCCGACATCCCAGGAGCCACAGCCGTAGTCACAAGCACAGCCAGTGACAACCGACCCTGCATGAGCACATGAGACATAGACATCAGATCCCTTTGATTTTGAGATGGAGGAGGTCCACTCATAATCACCTTTCATCCATATGCACCCCAGAGGTAGATCTAGGTTTTATGGGGTCTAAAATGAATTCAATTTTGAAGTTCTTCTTTAGGAAAAAAAAATATAAAAACTACTAAAACAAATTTAGACATAGGGCCATGGAAGAGACCAGTGAAAGTGAGGGACCTGGGCATTTCCATTTTCTTAGGGGCATGATAAATTTAACTCTGTGCTGTCCCTTAACAACCAACACAGGAGAACAGGGAAAGGGAGATGAAGGACAGGGGGAGTGATAGTGGCATGACCATAACAGGACTACTGAAGAGAGGAAGGGCTGGTATATGCAGCCATGAAAGGAAGGTGGGAAGGGAAGAGGCAGAAGCCCAGAATCGCTCAGTAGAATCCTTAAAGGAAATGAGAATGGGAAGGGATCTCTGGGAACCAAGAATTATGACTCAGCCCCAGGATAATACAAATGTGAGATGGGGGGAGGTGTAGGTGCTGGGAGGTAGACAGGGGAGGGCATGGAGCATCATACCTGCCATTCTTCCCCACAGTTACTCACCTACAGGGCAGAAAGACAGTTTGCCTGAGTTCGTGACACTGAAACATGAGGTCCTCTTTGCTGGGGCAGAGGGATTGAGCTATGAGTAGGAGAGAAGAAGGGATATTGCCCATAATCTCTGTCTCCCATAATCCCCTTTGAAATTCGCTTCTACCTCAGAGGTGTAACTGTGTCCATAATCAAGCTACTCACTAACTTTTTTTTTTTTGCATCTATATTCATGAGGAAAATCAAAACCCCTGCAATATTTTTTTAGATATAAACAAGTAGACTATAAAAATTTTTTTTTTTTGCGGTACGCAGGCCTCTCACTGTTGTGGCCTCTCCCATTGCGGAGCACAGGCTCCGGACACACAGGCTCAGCGGTCATGGCTCACGGGCCCAGCCGCTCCACGGCATGTGGGATCCTGCCGGACCAGGGCACGAACCCATGTCCCCTGCATCGGCAGGCGGACTCTCAACCACTGCGCCACCAGGGAAGTCCATGCACAATATTTTGAAAAAAAATAAACTAGTTCACATTTAACCCCAGGGTATTTCACATTCAAATCCAGATTTCCATCTCCTCTTGAAGCACCTTGTGGGTCTGGAGTCCAAATAAGGGAAGACAATCCCATCCAGAGCTTTCTTTCCAATCACTTTTAACTTATCCCAAAGGAAAATGCTCGCTTCAGGTTTGCATTTCTTGGTTCTTGTTTTCCGTTTTCTTCACAAAGCATTGGGTGGAGTACATGGGACACATATTATCCTTTCCTCTGAGTTTTCTCCTGAGGAACGGTTCATTATTTAAACAAAAGACTAGTACTTGAGAAACAGAATTCTATCTGACATTTCTGATGCTGCTTCTGTTTCATGTTATAGTTTTGCTCCCCAAATCCTTCCTCCAAATCACACGCTTGAGCCTGCTCTTGGTGGAGAAATAATGTATAAAAACCCATGCTGACCTTAGTGTCACCATTGTAGGGAACCAGAACAGGGTTTTGAAACAATTTTTTTTAAAGGACCCCTTTTAAACATCCCTTACACTTCCATGATAGTTGTCATACTCTCCAGTATCCAGTAAGAAAATTTTTTCATATTCATTTATCAAAACAAATATTTTATTGAGAGACTATTAAGGATGCAGGATTTGGGCTGCCAAAAAAATAAACACAGTCTCTGCCTTCATAGATATTATAGTCTAGTGAGGGATAAAAACATTAACTATTGGGGCTTCCCTGATGGTGCAGTAGTTGAGGGTCGACCTGCTGATGCAGGGGACACAGGTTCGTGCCCCAGTCCAGGAAGATCTCACATGCCGCGGAGTGCCTGGGCCTGTGAGCCGTGGCCGCTGAGCCTGCGCGTCCGGAGCCTGTGCTCTGCAACGGGAGAGGCCACAACAGTGAGAGGCCCGCGTACCGCAAAAAAACAAAAAAAACCCCTCAAAACCACATTAACTATTAAACGGTGATTCACAGAAATAGCTGTATATTCACAACTTGTTAAGGGTTAGGATGAAAAAGAAGAGAGAAATCTCCCCTGTGGAAATGACATTTATGTGACTTGAAGATGAGCAGAACTTAGCCTGGGGTGGAAAGCTAAATGCAAAGAAGCAGCCCCTGCCACAGAGAGGTTTCCAAACTGGTACAGGCCAAACTGGGGTAGGAGGGAAAACTCACTCAGATGTAACTCAACTGGTTAGAAAACTATTTGATGGAACTGGATTTTACATGCCAGAGCAAAGGGGCTATTTGATTCTTTCTAGAGTACTCACAAAAGGTACAGGATCTGCTTGAGATTTCATCCTGACATGGAGAAAGTAGGCACAGAAATGCAGGTCTGAAAGTCCATGGGAGAAAGAATAGAATTGCATGATGATTTTAGCCTGTCAGGTCCTGCTCATTCACTAAAAGAATTAAGCAAGATTCTGTTTGTTAAATATCCGCATTTAGGAAGCATTCCCTGGGTACCACGTGGAGAACGCCTTAGAGGGGAACAAGGGCACTTTCAGGGAGACCCTTAGGAGGATAAGTAACCTTGGGGAAAGACGTTGAAGTCTGGAGGAGGGTGACAGCAGGAGGGTTGAAAGAAGCGCAGACATGTGAGATGTAAACAGTAATACATAATAACAAAAACTGCTTAGGAATTTAGTGATACCTTTAAGAGTCTGTGTTTATTCTATCATTATCCTTACATATTTGAAAAACAGTAAAACACTTTGTGGTATTTTGAGTCCTCTGAGCTGCAGATGCCAACATGGGATTAAACTCACCAGGATTTTAGTAGGGGAAAGGCCCCAGGAAAGGAAATAGGGAGGCAGCAAGGAACGGGGTTGGGGGACGGGGGCTGTGACTTGCAATGCATCTCTGACCCGGGGTGAAGGAGGGGGAGAGACAGAGGGAGAGAGGGGGAGAGAGGGAGAGAGAGGGAGAGGGAGGGAGAGAGAGAGAGAGAGGGAAATTGGAGATTCCTTTAATGGACATAGGAAGGGTCTGACACTGCAGTGTAAGGTAGATAGCTAGTGGGAAGCAGCCGCATAGCACAGAGAGATCAGCTCAGTGCTTTGTGACAGCATGAAGGGGTGGGATAGGGAGGGTGGGAGGGAGGGAGATGCAAGAGGGAAGAGATATGGGAACATATGTATATGTATAACTGATTCACTTTGTTATAAAGCAGAAACTAACACACCATTGTAAAGCAATTATACTCCAATAAAGATGTAAAACAAACAAACAAACAAAAAAAGAACTCTAAGATAATTTTTTTACAGTGTAACATATATGTAATTGAAATACCTGAAGGAGAAGAAAGAGAGAAAAGGATAATAGAAATATTTGAAATAATGTCACTGAGAACTTTCAAAAAGTATGACAATACCAGGCCACAAATCCAGGAAACCCAGAGAATACAAAGCATAATATATATCAAAAAGTACACCTGGATAGATCACTGTCAAACTGCATAGAACCATAGACAACGGGAAAATCTTGAAAGAATCCAGGAGGAAAAAAACAAGCAAAAAAACCCTACCTATAGAAGAACAAGGCTGAGAATTACAGCAGACTTGTTGTCAGAAAAGAGGCAAGCCAGAAGAAAGTGTAATGAAATATTTAAAGTGTAGAAAGCAAAAAAATCATCAACCTGGCATTCTATATGTAGTGAAATTATCCTTCAAAAGTGAAGGAGGAATGAAGCCTTTCTCAGACAAATTAAAATGGGGTGAACTCATCACCAGCAGACCTACTGTGCAAGGAATGTTAAGACTTTTTTCAGTTGAAAGGAAAATGTTATAGGTCAGAAACTTGGATCCACATAAAGAAAGAACATATTTTAGAGAAGGACTAAATGTAAGTAAAATAAAATAAAATTTAATTGATCTAAAATTTAAAATCTAAAATTGATCTAAAATTTAATTAATCTAAATTATATATTATATAATTAATCTAAAAAAATAACTATTGAGAGCAATAATAGTAATGATGTATTGGGTGATTATAACATTATAGATAAATGAATGAATGACAGCAATGTCACAAGGGATGAAGAGGAGTATTCTGTTAGAAATTTCCTGCACTACACATGAAGTGGAATAGTCCTATTGAAGGTAGACTTAGTTAAAAATAAATATTGCAAACTCTAGGACAAACAGTAAATATGTTTTTATAAAGTATAATTGACATGCCAGGAGAGGAGAGAAACTAGAATCTTATAAAAGATCAAAGCAGAGAAGACAGAAATAGAAGCCTCTGGCAATTAATAGAAAACAGTTCCAAAACTGGTTATTAATCCAAATATATCAATAATCGTTCTAAATTTGAATGGTTTAAATTCATTAATTAAAAGACAGAGACTGTCGGGGTAGATTAAAAATACCCAGTTATTTGTGGTTTACAAGAAATCATTTTAAATATAAAGACACTGATAGGTTAAAAGTCAAAGGATAGAGAAAGATACACCATCATTAATTGTGATAAATGTACCCAGTGTAATGTGTGCTGTTAACAGGGGAAACTGAGTGTGGGGCATATGGGAACTCTCTGTGCTATCTTTATTATAAATCTGTAAATCTAAAAGTGTTCTAAAATTAAAAATTTATTTAAAAGGTGGATAATAAATTATTTGAATGAAAAACAAAGCAAAACAGTTAAATATAAAATATCTTTGAATTAAAAAAAGAAGCTGCTCTGAAAAGTGCATCTTAAAGATCACAGCATCTCTTTAGCTTACTCTAAATGATAAATGGGAACCATGCGTTAGGCTAATAGAATAAATAATTCAAAAACTAGTCTTCGGGACTTCCCTGGTGGTGCAGTGGTTAAGAATCCACCTGCCAATGCAGGGGACACAGGTTCGAGCCCTGGTCCAGGAAGATCCCACATGCTGTGGAGCAACTAAGTCTGTGTGCCACAACTACTGAGCCTGCGCTCCAGAGCCCACGTGTCACAACTACTGAAGCCCACGCACCTAGAGCCTGTGCTCCATGACAAAGAGAAGCCACAGCAATGAGAAGCCCGTGCATCATAATAAAGAGTAGCCCCAGCTCGCCACAACTAGAGAAAGCCCACACACAGCAATGAAGATGCAACGCAGCCAAAAAGAAATAAATAAATAAATTTATAAAAATAAAAGCTAGTCTTCTATAAAATCTGCTTATTGTTCCTTAAGAACTGCTACTAATTTATCCATTTATATGCATTTGAATTTCAGAAGAGAGAAAAAATGTTCAA
This sequence comes from Neophocaena asiaeorientalis asiaeorientalis, assembly GCF_003031525.2. NCBI lineage: Eukaryota > Metazoa > Chordata > Mammalia > Artiodactyla > Phocoenidae > Neophocaena > Neophocaena asiaeorientalis. The sequence continues at coordinate 5,791,203 of NW_020185333.1, read as the reverse complement.
ATACATGACAAAATGAAGTTTTTCACAATATCTAAGTACAGTATGGTTAAGTCATTCTATAGTTGAGGACTGTCTAGGTTTACCAGTTTGATTTAGCACTAATTCCATTCTGTTGGTAAATAAACACTGAGCACCCCCTACGTTTGTGTAACTGGTTTAGGCATCATGGAGAATCACAAAAATGCGTAAGAAATAGTCTCTGCCTTAAGAAGTTGCATAATATAGCTTGTAGTCCTTTAAAAACAACTTCTATATTTACCCTTTCCTACAAATCCAGATTTTTAAAATACCAGGAGACTCAGTAAATAAATTGGATCTTTGCCTCATCGGGTTTTGCTGGACAATGAGTTTGTGTGTTTCACCTGTAGGGGAAACAGTGTTGATTTCTTCTCAACCACAGGATAGTTCGTTTTACATTGAGCTAATAGTACTATTCTTTTATTATAAAACATTAAATGTATTTCCTTACCTGACTAAAATTATTTTTTCATTTTTCTTTCGGTCATAATTAATTCAGTGTTGTTCAAATACATGGAAGTTCCTGAAAGAGCTGTGAAATTCCAATATTTATCCTTGGCCACAATTCTCAAAATGATTGATTAGCCTTTTATTTTGTCTGGATGGTTTTAAGGACTTTAATCTGGCAGCTTTTTGGTATCACATGAGGACGTGGATTTCCGAGCAAAGTGATATCCCTGTGCTGTGATCTCTTCCACCCAAACAGTTTTGCTTTTATTAACAACAGGGCAATATTGAGCTTTTTGTATAAACATGGATTGCTAGCAATTTGTTTTGATATTTCTAATACAAAGTCTCACTGATATAAGAAGGATAGTGGCACATAGGAAAAATATGTATGAATATTTACTGGAATAATTTAGCAAGGGAAGGCTCTCAAGTATGAAAATGAAAATAGGCAAAAGAGCCTTTTTGAAAAACTTAATTCTCTCCATAATGAGAACAGGCTAAAATTGAAAGGGTTTGTACCAATGTATGCAAAGCACTTCAATAAGACTAAACAAATAGCAACTGTATATATAACACTTATATGCTCTTTCTTCTCCCCTTTTTGTCTAGAAATGTAGATGCTTAAAAATCATCGCTTTATTATTATTATTATTTAGTGACTCTGCAGAGATTCCTTGAAAATGATAAAATGATGCCAGTTAAGACTTAGTGGTGGGAAGGGGAGGGTTAGGAGCAGAGTGGTGGTTTCCCACAGGAAATCAATCCATCTTGCAGCTCATAGTAAAACTGACTTCAAGGGAAGGTTAATGAGATCACAGCTTGCTAATCATTCTGAAACGCATCATTGGCCATTTCCAAACAAGATGACAATTGCCAGGCAGCTTTATCTTGTAACACCAGAAAGCCTTAGTATCTTTTAACACTGCCATTGCACATTTATCTGTATGTACAGTTAACAGAAAGATTCAGAAACTCATTATATTAGCCAACTGTGGGTTTAGTAGCATAGAACACCAACCTTACTGAAGTTAAAAAAAAAAAAAAACCTTGCAAGTGCTTTTGGTGCATTCATTGCAGATGAAATCATAGGGAAAATCCCTTCTCTCAAAGTGTGCTTGCTATTTAATTTAGCAAATATTTAAGAGAATTCTATGTGAAATTCTCTGAGTTGGACACTTTGAGAGTTGCAAAGATAAATAAGGTAAGACCCTGCAAGATGTGGCCATGGCCGAAGAGAAGCGATTAAATGACTTGCAGTAGTAGATGGAACAATTGTCATAGGTGCAAGGTAGGAAAATTATACTTTTCTCCACCCTACTCTTAGCTGTCAGCTAGGATAACTCCACAAATACCCAGTGACAGCATTGTCCAAAGCCCTCCTATACAGAGCCAGATCTAAGCCCAATATCACTGAGCTCCAAAAGAGTCCTCCATCCCAACCTGCTCCCCCCTCTCCATAGCTCACCAGACTCACAACCACTGGAAGAAACACCAGTAACTTTACACCCACTTACAGAATGCTTTAGCCTCATCTAACCGTGCTGAGTTCTACAGAGCAGTTTCTACTGGGGCTTTTAAGATCAGTGCTGACTGTTCTTGTCCTGGGGTTAACAGAAAAATTCTTGCTGAGTCTCTGAGGCACTGGCTCTGGATGAGTAAGGTAGTGCATTGGGGAAATCTCAGAAGGTGTCCCTTTGATTTTCAAAATTTCTTAGTCATATTAAGATAACGAAAGTCATACTTCTGCTCAACGGACAAGTCTATCGAATCGTGTCTTGCCCCACACGTCCCAGAGATGGTATCAATCTATATTTGTTGAATGAATGAATGCATGAATAAATACAAAGAGCAACTAGATGACCTCTAGGAGCTGCAGTCACAGGGTCTGTTGTTATCCTCTCATGCATTTGAAGGGAGACGAAAAGCACTGTATTCTTTGTGGGAAATTCATATTAGATGTGAAATTAAATGACTGAATGCCATTTAGGAAAGTTAGCTATAGTAGTTACTTTTTAAAAATCAACAGATATTTGCTGAGCACTTACCTTGTGCAGTCACTTTCTAGGTAGTGGGGAAACAATGCTGAGGAAGACAGACACAGGACCTGACTTCCTGGAGCTTAGAGCCTTGGGGAGCAAAGTAGACCATAAACCAAAACAAGCAAAATAATTTCTTTTTTAATGTGTAATGCAGGAAACAGGATATGCTAGTGTAGAGTGCACCTGGGGAGATGGGTGCCCTACTTTAGTCAGAGTTATAAAGGAAGGCTGTTCTGAATATTTAAGTTTGAGGTGAGTCATTGAGGAGAAGATGGAAGAAGGTTTGTAAAGAAACATTTTACCCTCTCCAAGCAGAGGGGAGGATGAATACAAAGACTGGAGGTAATGAAAAGTTTATCTTGATCAAGGGGGGGAAAGGAAGCTAGTGACGCTCTAGAGGAAGAGCTGGCACACTTTTTCTCTAAAGGGTCTGACAGTAAATATTTTAGGCTTTTCAGCCCATATGCTCTCTGTTAAAAGTCAACTCTGCTTTACAGCTCAAAAGTAGCCGTGGATGTGAGAGTAGCTGTGTTCCAGTAAAACGTTATTTGCAAAAACAGGTTATGGGTGGATTTGGCCCATGGGCTATAGTTTGCCGTGCTCTAGACTATAGAGCAAAATAGTGTTACGTGTTGAAATTGGAAAACTGCAGGATCCAGACCATGGGGCTGAGGGCATAGTAAGAAGTTGGAATTTTATGCGTAGTGCAATGCAAAGCCATGGAAAGCTCCCACTAAGCAAGGGAGTGACTTGGTCTAATTTAGTTTTTAAAATATTATTCTTCATAAAAGCCATCAGTGTAGAAGTAGGGAGGTGCTTTGCAGTAGTCTGGGCAAGAGATGGAGGTGACTGGCCTCCAGGGGGCAGCAAAGAGATGGTGTGCATTAATTAATAGTCAAATCAGGACATGAAAATGGATTGGATGTGAGAGTGAGAGACATGTCAAGACAGCAAGGATGAGTTCTAGGTTTCTGAGTTGAATTACATTTCCGGGTGATGACAGTGCTGTTATCAAAACGTGGAAGATGGAGAAGGAATCAAAAGTTCAGTTTCAGAAAGTTTTAGTTTGACATGTCTGTGAGACACTGAGTCATCCTTCAGAAGAATGCCTGAATAACTACAAGGGAAAATGGGCCATTTCTGAAGCAGGTCAAAGAGAGAAGCAAGGCCAGTATCCAGTCATTCACACTAGAATGGCTTTGGAGGGAGTGTACCAAAGCCCTTCTGTAGATCATGAGATATACATACACATATGTATGTGTGTAATATGTATATATACATATATATATATGCCGGGTTGTGAAGTTACATGAGCAAACTCAACTCAGGACTTTTGTTAAAGTGGCCACAATCATTACTTCCTGTCTCAAAATAGAGGGCGAACTCCTTCTCCAGAAGTAGGAAGCTGCATGCCTCCACTTCGTGTCTCTGTTTCTGCACCATCAATGAGCAAGCCTGCACAGCAGTGAAAGGGGGCTGATTGCAGGCAGATAAAAATAACAATTGTAGAGACACAGGATGCTAATTGTGACCAGCAAACAAAGTTTGCAGATTAGTTGTGACCTGTAAATGTGCTGCTACACATGTTTCTCTTTGGGACTTTAACCACATCCTAAAACACGGTTCAGCATGTCAAGTTTTCAGAGCTAGTTTGCTTGCTTGAGTAATCAAGTCATAAGCATAAGAAAAAATGTGACCACATTTTATTGCTTTTACTTAATTCAACTTCAGCTGGATGCTCCTAGGAATACTGCTTCAGAAAATAATCATAGAAATAGGGAACAAGTTAATGAACCATAGATCAGAACACATACTAAATAATGTTTCCCAAACCATTCCATATTAGTAGGTGAAGTTTCAAAAGGTACTTTTTGGTCAAATATGTTTAAGAAGCATAACTTTGCTGAAGTAGGTTTATCTTTGGTAGAACATCTTAATGTAAATAATATCATTCATGCTAATATGCAGTGTGAAATCCCAGAACGATGATACAGTATTTGTTTTCAAACTTATGGAAAACATATCTTATTGAAAACATATCACAATTTGATAAACACACACACATACACACATTACATCTATCGACTATATATTTTCAATAGAATCATCATCCTATCTTATAACTAGGGTCAGTTTGCAATATGCTTTCTGTCAGTGGCAGAATATCCAATTTTAGCTGCTTAAATAATTAGGGGTTATTTTCCTTAAGGAGCAAGAAACCAAGAGGTAGGTTTGTGGCTCTATTCAGAGGCTCACAAGTCAAAACAAACTCTTAAAAATTCTCTCCACCTTTCTTTTCCTCTCAGTTGCAAATTAACTTCTGCAGCTGCAAGTACCACAGCTGTGTACAAGAAAAGAGGGAATTAGGAAGAGGTAAGAGGATATCAGCTTCATCTGTTCCTCTTTAACAAAGAAAACAAAACATTTTTCAGAATGCCTATAGCAGATATTTCCTTGAGTCTCATTATCTTATTACCATCAGGTTCCTTGACCACATGTAACTGTTGCAGAGGGTGGGAGGGTAGGTGGAGGCTCTGGGAAGCCCAGAACAGGATTCTCATAATTGGTTTAGACATTCACGTTATTTCACCTGGCTTGGGCACGTCATGCTTCAAACAAATTAGACACAAGGAGAAGCTGGATCTTGCCTAAGCAACTAATAGTGTCTGCTACACAGACTGTATTACCAGACAAATTTAGCATAATTCAATTGTCCTTTGCTAATTGTGGTGAACATCGTAAGGTACTGCCCAGATTCCCCTTCAGCAATAAAGGACTGATAACCCAGCTGCTGGTAGGATTGTCGGAAGGAAAACAGGCCTCAAGCTATCAGCTCCCTTTAGGCATCCCTCCAAGTGAAGAGTCAACTTACCAAGGACCCCCTTCAAGCCGGTCTTTTTTTTTGCAGTACGCGGGCCTCTCACTGTTGTGGCCTCTCCCGTTGCGGAGCACAGGCTCCGGACGCGCAGGCTCAGCGGCCATGGCTCACGGGCCCAGCCGCTCCGTGGCATGTGGGATCTTCCCAGACCGGGGCACGAACCCGTGTCCCCTGCATCGGCAGGCGGACTCTCAACCACTGCGCCACCAGGGAAGCCCCAAGGCGGTTTTTATCTACATGGGCCTGCAAGGGCCCCACCGCTCCTCTTTCCCTTCATTTACCTCTCCCCGCCCTGCCACACTCACAACAGCTCTGAAAGGTCATCCTATTTTCAGAGCTGGGGCTTTGCTGAAGCTTCTGTTGAGACTGCATTGCAGCTTGACTCTTCCCTCTGGCCAGTTCTGCTTTATTTACATGCTTGTCTTCCACAGGTTCACCTGATCCCAATTGCACTCCTAGTAAACCTACAAGCTAATGTCTATCTCGGAGTCCTTCCCGAGAACCCAACCTGCTACAAAAATAGAAATCGGATATACTCAAAACATGTTCCTTTCTCTATTTTAGTCTTGAAGTTAGTTTGGAAGCTCGAAGTATTTTTTTTTTTTAATTAGAGTTATTAAAGTTAAAATGTAATTTTTAAGGCTGCCACATGGCACTGAAATTCTTTGTGGCTCCAACATTGGCAAGTGTGAGAATTTTTGCCATCTGTACCAACTATTCATTTTCCCAATTGAGCAAACACTTGATTTTGTTTATAAATTTTGGAAAACACCTTTATTTTTCTGAATTAATTAATTAATACTCATTGTAAAATTACAGAAACAGGTGAAAGTTTAACTAAGAAAGAAAAAATTACCTGTAATATTAACACATATCTGTTATTAATCTTTGAGTGATGTCTGTCCAGACTCTTAAAGGGGGTTAACAGCTGTTTCTTTGACCTTTGTTTTAGTCTCAGGAAAGTCTGAGGATTTGATCCATGTTCATTCTTCCTTGTAATATTAACTGAAAGAATTTTTAGGACAAGAACTAGAGCAGTTCTATACTAAGAGAGGATCTGGCCAAGGACTAAAGGACCAAAACATACCTCATCACTGAGACTGAGTGATGATTAACTGGTATTTATGAGATGTAGCTGCAGAGACTTGGGGCTAATCACATACACCTGAGAGAACAACGTGACAAGGACCAAAAGCTTCAGGGTCCCCAGAGCTGATGATTCCCTGAGCTATGAGAGCTGCATGTTTTCATTTCTATGACCATGTGTGTTCTATAAACAGCATGGCAGGCACATTGCAAGCTATGCCTGTGAGGTCCAAGACCACAGCTTTGTTGTTGTGTGTGCTATTTCCTGTTTGCCTTCTTAAAACTAAATAACAACTGGTGCTGGGTGAATTCTAATGTGTCCTATGAGTTTAATTGTTAAGCTGAACTCTAAATAACTACAACTGGCAGAAACAGACTTTTTTTTTTTTAATTTTTAAAAATTTTGATGTGGACCATTTTTAAAGTCTTTATTGAATTTGTTACAATATTGCTTCTGTTTTTATGTTTTGGTTTTTTGGCCCTGAGGCATGTGGGATCTTAGCTCCCTGACCAGGGATTGAACCTGTACCCCTGCATTGGAAAATGAAGTCTCAACCACTGGACTGCCAAGAAAGTCCTGAAACAGACATTTCTATTATCACACAGATAATTCAGAACTCCATTCTCATTGTAAAAGGTTCAAATACCATAGAATTTCATAAAGTAAACTCTCCGTCCCTGCATTCTCCCTCTTCCATCATTTTAAATTATTAATTTAATTATAACCTTATTTTGCATAGGTCTATCCAGATTTTCTATTATTTCTCAAGTCAGTTTTTGGTACTTGGTGTCTTTCTAGGAATTTATCCATTTCATCTAAGTGTTATATTTATAGGCTCAAAGTCGTTCATGTTTCCTTACAATTCTTTTAGTTCCTATAGGATCTATAGTTATGCTTATCAATTTTATTAATCTTTACAAAGAACAAGCTTTTGATTCCATTGCTATTCTTTATTATTTTTCAGTTGCTAGTCCATTCATTTCTGCTCTGATCTTTATTTTCTTCTTTCTACTTTGTTTGATTTCTTCCCTCTTGCTTGTCAAAGTAGAAGATAAGATTATTGATTTAGACATTTCTTCTTTAATTATGTAAGCATTTTATGATCAATATTTCCTCCTAAGCTTTGCTTTAGCTACAGCCTATAAATTTGGATATGTTGTGCCTTTATTTTCATTAAGTTTTAAGTATTTTGCAATTTCTCTTATGAGTTCTTCTTTGACCATCAGTTATTTAGAAGTCCGTCATTATTTTTCAAAAATTTGGGGATTTCCCAAATATCTTTCTATTATTGATTTCTGATTTAATTCTGTAATAATGAAACGTATTTTTTATTATTTCAATCTTTTTAAAATTTTTGAGACTTGCTTTATGGACTAGCATAGAGTTTATCCTGAAGATTGTTCCATCTGTGCCTGTAAATAATGTGTATTTTGCCATTGCTATGTGGCAAATACTCCTTAAATGTCAATCATTGATACTATGTATAAAATAGACAACTGAGGGGAACATACTGTATAGCACAGGGAACTTTACTTAATGTACTGTGGTATCCTAAATGGGAGGGAAATCCAAAAGGGAGGGGATATATGTATATGTATGGCTGATTCATTTTGCTGTGTAGTAGAAGCTAACATGACATTGTGAAGCAACTATACTCCAATAAAAAATAATTTAAATAAATAAATAAAACTTAAAGATATAAAATAAAATGTCAGTTGGATCCTTTTTACAATGTTCAAGGCTTCTATGTCCTTACTAATTTTCTCTCCATTTCTATCAATTATGGAGACAGGAGTTGCTAAGTCCCCAACTCTGGCTATTGTATTTTCTATTTCTCCTTAAATTCTGTCAGTTTTTGCTTCATTTATCTTTGGGGTTCTCTTGTTACGAGCATATACATTTGTAATTATATCTTTCTGATGTATTGACCCTTTTATCATTATGAAATGTTACCAACAAAATGATCTCTAGTAATATTCTTTGTCTTGAGGTCTATTTCACCTCATATTAATGTAGCCACTCTAACTCTGTTATCATTACTGTATACATGCATTTTTTTCCCATCATTTTACCCTCACCTATTTGTATCTTTGAATTTTACATATTTCTTTTGTAAACAGAGTAAGATCTTGGTGTTTTGGGTTTTTTTTTTTAATCCCTTTACCTCTGCCTTTGAGTGGAGTGTTCAGCTCACTCATATTTAACGTAATTATTGGTATAGTTGGATTTATATCCACTATTTTGCTTTTTTTCTTCATATCTCATTTTTTTTTGTTCTTCTATTGCTCCATTACTGTCTTTTGTGTTAAACAAAACCTTTCCTGATACCATTTTAATTCCCTCATTGATCATTTTAGCTGTATTCTTTGAGATTTTGTGTTGTTTTTAGTTGCTCTAGGGTTTAAAACATTCATTTTTAACTTTCACAATTCTAGTTAGCACTGACATAATTTCATTAAAGTATAGCATACTAGTAAAGCCCTATGTCATTTCTCCTTATTCTTCTGTATTATTGACATATGTATAAAACCTTCGTATATATTGTAAATCTAATAATAGTGTTAGAATTATGACTTTAAACAATCTTCTAATTTTAAGGAAATTAAGGAAGGAAAAGAAAAAAATTATACATACATGCATATAGTTCTTATTTACTCACATATTTCTGGTGACCTCCATTTTTTCCTGTGGATCTGAATTATTATCTGGTGTCATTTCCTTCAGCCTGAAGGACTTCCCTTGTTTTGTCAGGTATCCTAGCAGTGAATTCTATCAATTTTTGTTTATCTGGAAATATCTTTATTCTGCTTTTTTTTTTAAGGCTAATTATACTAGGCTACAGAATTCTAGGTTGCCTTTTTTTTTCCTTTCTTTCAGCACTTTGATTATTTCATTTCTTCTTGTGGCCTCTATTGTTTCTTAGGAGAAGTTAACTATTAATCACATTCTAGTCCCCTTTTATACGAGTTGTGTTTCTCCTCCTGCATTCAAGATTTTCTCTTTTCTTTGGATTTCAAGAATTTGAATATAATGTGTCTAGTTGTGTTTTCTTTTGTTTGTGTATCAGCCTGGTGTTCACTGAGCTTCTAGGTGTTCATTGGGTCTGGAAATAAATGCTTTCCACTAAAATGGGACGTTTATAGCCGTTATATTTTAAAATAATTTTCTACTTCCATATCACCCCTCCTTTCATGACTCCCAATAGATATATTCTTGAAATTGTTCTACAGATCTTTGAGACTATTTCTTTTTTTTTAATCTCTTTTATTTTTGTTCTTTGGATTAGACAATTACTATTGATCTATCTTCTAATTCACTGACTTTTGCTATTTCAAATCTGCTGTTGAGTCTCCCTAGTGAATTTTTTATTTCATTTACTATACTTTTCAAATTTAAAATTTCCATTTGGGTACTTCATCTGGGTTTTCAAGAGTCAATTTTTACTGACTGCTTTGTTTTCCCTGAATATGGGTCACACTCTTCTGTTTCTTAGCATGTCTTGTAATGATTGTGTGAATTTTAGATAAAATTGTAGCACCTGTGCATTCTGTTTTATGTTTCTAAGGCTCAGTGTTTTGTGGTTTTCTATTGTTTGTTTCTTTGTTTTAGTAACTTGCCTGGACTTAAACCACAGGATATCTTCTTCTGAAGCTGACAATGTATCTGGTCATTTTGTTTAAGTATTTCTTTTTGGGGGACCTCTCTGTCTGCATGGTTTAGTGGTCAGCCAGTGATTTGGGCTGAATTATCTAAGGCTTCCTCAGATGTTGCCAATTGAGGTATGTGTGTGGAGAACACCTTCAAAGTTGCAGCCAGTTCTCAAGTTTATCTTGGTGTACCATATCAGGAGAGACATGACTTTAGTTGTTTCATTGTTGATAACATTAACATTGATACTTAGTTAAGATTATATCTGCTAGGTTTCTCTACCAAGAGATTAATATTTTCCTTTTAAATTAATAAGTAATTTGTAGACTTTTTGGTCAAAGTTTGTGATTTTAAAATAGGTAAATATCACTTTGCTCATTGATCATTAACTTACTAGCTTAGCACCTACTGACTATTTTTTCTGAATCAGTTATTAAGTTGATAGATGATGGATGTTCTAACTCCATTATTCCTTCCACTCTATTTCAAGAAACAATTTTCCCTTTTTATTTATTCATCCATTTCTTTGTTTATTTACTTATCAACATGGACACATAGATTCTTTTTTTTTCTCTTTCCTATCTCCAAGTTTTTAAAGTTAGTCTTACCAAAGTATAATTTTACACAGAGTAAAAATAGACTTTTTAATTTTTCCCAAGAGAGTTCCCTTTTGTCCTTTTTCAGTCAATCTCTCTTCCAACCTCTAGCCCCTCAAACCTACTGATCTCATTTCTGTTCCTATTTTAATATTAATTTCTGATTTTTTGTTGCTAATATAAAATTTTATACATTAATCTTATATTATGAAACCCTGCTACACTTGCTAATTAATCCTAGCAGATCGTTTTTTGTAGCTTCCACAGAATCATGTCATCTGTGAGACCTCTTCCTTTACTTCTTGCTTTCCAGTCCAGATGCATTTGATTTCTTTTGCTTATTGCTTGGGCTAGAACTTCTAGTTCAATGTTGAATTAAAGTGGTGAGAGTATATATCCTTGCCTTATGTCTATATTAGAGGGAAAACCTTCAGTAATTGACAAGGATGACATCCTTAATATTAAGGATGATGTAAGTTGTAGGCTTTTTTCAAGTACTCTTAATTATGTTGAGGAAGTTCCCTTCTATTTTTAGTTTCCTGAGAGTTTTATTTTTTTAGACAGGAATGCATGTTGAGATTTTGTCAAATAGTTTTTCTGCCTCTACTGAAATGATCACATGGTTGTTTTTGTTTTTTGAGGTTTTTTAGTCATTAACCTGATGATTTATATTGATTGATTTTCTAAGGTTAAACCATCTTTTGTTCCTGGTGTAAATCCCACTCAGTCATGATATATTATCCTTTTAATGTGTTGCTGGATTAGTCTTGCTAAAATTTTGTTAAGAATTTTCCTGTGTGTGTTTATGAGGAATAACTTTTCTGTCATTTTCTTTCCTTGTAGTGTCTTTATCTTATTTTGTTATCAGGTTATACCGACAGCATCAACATCTATACTTACTATTTCACATATAGCAGCTACTGTTCTAAGTAATTTACATATATTTATTCCTTTTTACATTTGGCATTATTTCAGACTTCACAAAACAACTGCAAGAATAATACAGGCTAGTCTCATATACTTTTCATTTAAACTTCTCAAATGTGAAGCCCTTGCCACATTGGCTTTACTGTTCTCTCTCCCCTCTGGCCACCTTTGAGTCTTTTCACTTTAAAATTTTTTATCTTTCTTAAACTCTGGGAACTTTTCACACAAAGTTTCCTTTATTATATACTCCTTCCATCATTTTAGTACAATCTCTGGATAAATTTTATCCTTAGTTTTCCTGTGGCAGAACCAACTTATCATTTAGGACATCGCAGGTATTATTATAGGGTCAATGAAATTGTCTTGATGAATCTAGTTAAAAATTTCAAAATTGATTGCTCTTATTTACTCTTCTGTGCTCTGGAGAATAAGTCTACTTACAAAATTATAAAGTCCATGTCTGGCAGGACAGATAGTATCTATTTAAAATTAAGTTCATTCTCAGCACCCCTTACTTACATATTTATCTCTCCAGACTCATTCTCTGTTCTTCACCTTTCTTAGATCATGTGAGGCTGACTTCTACAGACTGTATCCTGAAGGCTGCCTTTCTCTTTGACTTGACTGGGTTTGACCAATGAGGAAAATGAGTGGGAGATTGAGATTGGAGGGCATAGAACAAAATTGGGATGTTTTCCCACAAATCCCTCTTTGCCTGGTCATAACTGGAAATGGCTGGGTTTTTAACTGAAAGCCATAGTTCCTGCCAGGCAGTCCTTTCTTACAGCTATATATCTCACTGGGTTCCAGTAACTGATACTTCTCTAATACCTTTAAGCCTAGGAGTTGTCATGGGCTCCCTCTGTTGTTAAGTGGCAAGTGCTTCATCATCTCCTGTTCTTTCCATTAGCCCTGCCTGCACCTCATTCAATTCCTTTTGACAGGTGCACCTGTTTCTAGCCAGGATTCTGACTGTGCATCACTTCTTGGTGTTCCTGTTTCTACTTCTACTCTATGTTCCTCATCCTAGGGTCCTCCAACTAGAGCTTACCTTCTCCTAGAAAGGTCCTAGCCCCAAATATCTTATTTTGTTCAAAATTTAATCTAATGTATATCTCACCTGAAGGCGGATCCACTAGAACAAGTATCACTGTCTAAGATATTCTAAGGATGCTAATTTTGTTACCTGTCCTGGGGCATTTGAATTTTAAGGGCTAATTCCTTTATAATCTCAAGCAAAACATTTCAAGATGGAAATTCTTATAAAGGTGGTAAAGTTGATATTCTCTGTGGTGCCCCTCAAGTAATCCAGGCCCCAAATGTGGAAGGAGGCCAGAAGGTAAGAGCCTGTTCAACAAGAAGAAAAAGATGCTAAAATACATACCTCAGAACAGTAGTTCTACAAAATGCTTTGAAAAAAATAAGGGAATTCTTCTTTTATGTGACAATTTTTGGAAATGCTGCATAATAAATCCTCCTCTTGAGAAGAGAAATTGCGTATTAGCTCACTAAAACTATAAGTCTTACGATAAATAAACTGGTTTTACTTTGTTTGAGCCAGTTGTGTTTCAAATAAGAACAAAATTTCTCAGAATGCTTTAACTTTGCTAATAACACTGCCTCTAGGGCATCACATAGAAATCTGTGTAATAGAGCAAATTGTTTTCTTCCAGAAAATTGGGATGCTTAAGCATTTTACACGTAGGAAAATAGACTCTATCTGCTATTAGCTATTTCTCTCTTATTTCTGAATTTTTGTTATCCACTCTTTTCTTTCAGTGTTTGATTTTCTAATAATTCTGGTTCTATTTGGCTATAATAAACGTAATAAAAAGGTCTGAGAATCTTATGCCAAATCCATGCAGTGTTCTATTGCTTTTAACGTTTTTCTTTTCTGTCTGGATAATTATGTTTTCTGGAGGATCTTATAGTGTAAACTCAATGAAAATACGAATCGTCAATATAGTCTGATTAGACGCAACTGTAACACTATAATTAATTCTGAATAATTTCACATTTTAAAACAGCATAATTAGAAGCACAGGGGCCCCTTCCCTCTCGTCTTTCATAAAGCTGTTGGCTTACTTTGTACTAGCTTCAGTCTTACCAAAGAATGATTTACCAGAATAAAGAAAACAATCACCCAGAGAGATAAATTCTGTTTCTATAAAATAAAGGTATTTTCAAGAGTCTTTAAAATAAGGAAGCGTTCTTTATTCCAACTATAAAAGTAGTACAAGTTACTGTAAATAAGTTTAAACAATAGATAAATATGTAAAATGTAATGTCGAAGTCCCAGGTAATCCCCTGCCTACTCTTACTACTTTGGAATTCCTTGGACTTAAAATTTATGTGTGTGTGTCTGTATAATATATCCGTGTGTATATACAGATATAAATAAATACACTATGGTGATAAAGATTAATTATAAAGCTAATAGATAACCATAAAAAAGAGGTTGGAAACTGGGCCTCTTTTTATACTCTGTGACGCATTTTTCTGAGTGTGGAAGCTCTGAATGGTAGCTGCCATTTTGATACGCTTTCTAGTTTCTTTTGGCAACAAAACGTCAATTTTGTTGGCCTTAAAATCCTCATTTCTTGACAGGTGCCCATCAAAACCACATACCTTTCCCTCAAATTTCCTACAACATTTCTAATTTCTTCAGTTTTCTCAGGAGGTTTCTGTTTAGTCTAGCTATCTTCCAAACTTCATTACGATGACCCCTCTCATGAAAAAGCACTACAGAAGCCTCATGTTTATTTTTTATTTGAACATGACTCCTGAAGGCATCATTCAAATCTCTGAATGCACTCACTAATATATCCCATAACGAACATATATCCGTAGGTGTTTTTATATTCTGATAACGTCTTCATGTGTTCAGCCATCTATATTTAATGAAAAGCTATCACTTTTTCCCCTGGCAAATTTCAAACATCTGTGGAGCTATCTAATGCACAGACATGAACTTTCTCTGTGACCTTGGGCAATCTTGTTCTATCTCCTGAGTGTATAAATCTATGGCATGGGGAACATTGTAATGCAGATCACTCTTCAAGAACATTATAATTATTAGAAATTGTGAAGAGGTTCAGATTTATCAACCTAAGTTTGACTATTTTAGAGATACCAATCATGCACATTATGTGTAATCATGTACATTAACCCTTCTAAGCCATTAGGTAATTACTCAACACGTACCACGGACTGCCTTATTGACCCAAAGTGGGGGGTTATACCCTTCCTTGGTCCATGCCTGTCTCCTCTGCTCTTGTCTCCTCCAGATCTCTGCAGACTTGTGTGTGTGAGGCTGCAGACTTGAGACAGGCAAACCTTAGCCATCCTCAGGGATTGTCCCACTAGTGGGTTTTGTTTGTCTCTCTCCCTGTTGGGCTGTCTTGAGAGTTACACTTCTTGAGCTAAACGACAGAATTCCTACATTTTTACCTGAGTCATTATTGCTGAGTCTGACCTTCTCTGCATCCAAAGCCAACTACTGAACACACTTATTGTTTCTAGAATTGTGCTTTATGAATCAGCCAAGATGAGGGCATCCTCATACCTTCCTTTCCCATCCTCTGCACTGTTCTCATTCTAACAAGGGGATGCCTGCACCTCAGTTTCCAGTCTTGAGACTCTTTCTCTCTCCCATGTCCTCTGCATATGCCCCGGTTGATAAAAATGGGAATCTACTTTGCCCCTGTGCTAAGGTCCTGCTTGGGTAATCTATGCAGTTCCCTTTTGAGCCTGAGGCTTCTACCCTTCTTGCCAGTCATCCTGTTTTAGGACCAAAGGTTAACCCCTCATGACTACCACACAGCTGGGCCCTCTCCTCTTGAACTGATGTGTCTGTCAATTGTCCAAACCTCCCTGGAAGTCTGGGAGTCAGCTCTTCGACAGTCTCCATTCTTGAGTTCTATCTAATTCTTGGATGGATCCTTTTGATTCTCTGTTGTGTTCTGGTCTCTACACGAACCTCAGATTTCTGTTCCCTTGTGCTCTTGGTCTGTGGGCATCCAGGCCTGCTTCATACAACCTGCCACCCTGCTAACAGATGGAAGCTGAACAAAAAGTTCTCTGAACAAACAGGTTTAGAAAAAGCTCTGGTAAGAAAGTTTCTCAGGTTTCCTTCTTTGTAGGACTTATCTAAGCCTTTAATATACTAATATGCATCCACAGAGGTGAAAATAATATACAACTTTTCCAAATATATTTTCTGAAGGAGTATTTTTTTTTCCAAGAGTTTCTTGAAGACCTAGAACTAAATGTGCTCTAGGAAACATATTTTGAAATTGCTTTTTTAGAAGATTAGACTAGGGAATCCCATGGTCTCTTTCAGTTTTATGGATTCTGATTCAATGATTCACAAGAACTATTTTGGGGGAAAGTGATCAAAGTGGAAAAATCTGTTAGTGTTTAGTTTAACTCTGGAATAGAGAAGCACTGTATTTTATTTACTAGGGAGTTGTTTTCTGTGATGGAGCAGGGAGAAAGCAGAAAACTAACATTCTTGTATTTATTCGATCATTGTGAGAATATTTATTGAAACTCACAATGTGCCAGGCATTATTCTAGACACTGGAGTGTTAATGATGGATAAGATCAGTGCTCTGCCTGCCCTCAGGAATCTTAGAGAAATCAGCTAGAGCAAGCCACCTAGTATCTTTGCTCTGAGTCTATGCATCAAAAGTCTCATTTTTAAGTTTCCTTTAGCGTTTGAGTTCTTAAAGTTTTGAGTACATCTCTTTTTGTAATAAACTGGATTCAGACTTGTCATTCTTCTATAATTAAAGAAAACTGGTGAAGTTACATAAGCAAATATTCACAAGCACATAGTATGTAACAGGCATACATACACAGAAATACATACAAACTGTATACATAGATATGACCAAGACAATTTTTTATCTGACTGAGGCTAGAAATAAAATGCTACTCACTATAAAATATATGTGAGTTTCTCAGAAAATTGTCCACAACACCTATATTAAAATAAGCAAGGGTAATTGTGAAAATGCAGATTTCCACTCCAGATATTCTAATTCAGTA
Source organism: Neophocaena asiaeorientalis asiaeorientalis (assembly GCF_003031525.2). Taxonomy (NCBI): domain Eukaryota; kingdom Metazoa; phylum Chordata; class Mammalia; order Artiodactyla; family Phocoenidae; genus Neophocaena; species Neophocaena asiaeorientalis. The sequence continues at coordinate 5,774,508 of NW_020185333.1, read as the reverse complement.
GGGCCCAGGAATATGCATGTTAAACTAATGCCAAATAACATACTCATGCACACTATCATTTAAGAACTTCTGATATTGAGACTCGGGGGTGGGAGAGAGCTGGAGCTTGTCACCACGTGACCCTAGATTGGACAGAGGGACTCACATTGGCTGGAGCAAGGATTGGAGCGGGGGGGGGAAAGGCAGGCACCCAATCTCCTCGTGGGATAATGTACAGAAGGTACCTGATAGACAGTAAGTGTTCAAAACGTGTTAATTCTCTTTCCTCTGACATGGCTCAAAGAAAACACAATCAACAGCTGAGCATGCCTGGGGGCTTCTTACTGTTTCCTCCTCAGTTTAGTATATTTTATTTTGCTTTCATGTGACCTCACTTGGGAGGAGATCCGCAGATTCTCTCCAGAGACAGGGGGAATCCCTCCTAGTCTAATTTATACCTTGACTTATTATATGTTTTAAAATTAGATTTAGGTACTGATAAAAATTCAAATAGCAGAGTACAGAGGACTGTGGGATTTTTCTTCTCACGTTTCACAAAAAATTTAACAGCTTACTGGTTTCAGATCAAAACTCTAGAAGCCTCCATCACCACATTTCCTGTTTGTAACTGAACAAAGTACACACAAAAGATTTTAAGAAACAGAAGAGAGAAAAAACTGAGGTACAGATAAGACAAGGTTTACTGCCACACTGCTTCTAACATAACAGAGCAATATTACTTAGAAAAAAAGTTTGTGGGAGCCTTTTTAATCCATACATTTGCCTATGGCTACATAAGGATTTTTCTGAGAAAAGAAGCATGCCAGGTAAGTGGCATTTTAAATTCTTGTGTTCAATTCCTATGCCTAAGAATTTACATAATAATTTCCAAGCCTCTAGCAAAAAGACACTTAAGGTTTGGAAAGTAAATTCGTTTACAGAATTATTTTTTAAATGTGGGATAACTTTTACCACAATTAGAACATATTTTGAAATATATTAATAAGCATAAGTTGACTACTTTCTCTTAAAAAGTTGGACAGTGTTTTATAATATAAAGCTAGTTGTAGCTATTCAGTAAGTGTTCCTTGATAATCACGCCATTTAAAGTCCTTATTTTTAAAGGAACTTTCGTGGACCATGCATATTCCTCTTTAGTTTAGTTTAGTTCTAAAGCAGGTGAGGAGTAACAACATTCTGGGATTAACATGTACACACTGCTATATTTAAAATGGATAACCAACAAGGACCTACTGTATAGCACAGGGGACTCTGCTCAATATTATGTAACAACCTAATCAGGAAAAGATTTTGAAAAAGAATAGAGACATATATACCTGAATCACCTTGTTGTACACCTGAAACTAACACAACATTGTTAATCAACTATACTCCAATATAAAATATAAAGTTAAAAAAAATAAAGCTGGTTAGGAGTAACAACATTCTAATTCCTTGGATTTTAGGCGCTATATTATCTTCCCAGAAATCAATTCAATCATCAACTTTCAGAGAGATGACAATTTGCAAAGACCAGTGAAAATCCCATCACCTGTGGAATAGATTATGAGAGTTGAATCCACATTGATTAGCCGAATGTCTGCTCCACATTGACTATCATCTATCATTCCTCCTTTATTCTTTTACATACTTTTAACTTCCTTAATAAGCATCTTTTTGTAATAAGAGAAGACATGCTTATTATATAACGTGGGAGAACTGTGAAATATATATGAAAAAAAATTTACATAGTTTTCATCACCTTAGAAAAATAAGATATTATGTTGTATTTCCTTCCAACTTTTGCTTCTATATATCTTCATGGTTTGCTTTTCATAACTGAAATAATAATGTAAATAAAATCATATGTTCAGCTTTTTTCACTAACATAACCATCTCCATCTTTATGATAACTTCTGCTTAGGTGTTTTACATGAATGCACAAAGTGACATCTTTTGTGTTATAGTTTACTTAGTTGTTTATTGTTAGACATTAATGTTGTATACAGTCTTTTTATATTTTAAATGACAGAAAGATGAACAGCTCTATAGCTTTTTCTATATTAAGGGTTATTTTCTTAGAAAAGATTTCTAGACATGGAATTACTGAATAAGAAGTTATGAACATTTTAAGTCTCATTATTGCCAAATTGCTTTTCCAAGGCTGATGCCAATTCACTCTCATCCTAGAGTGTTTCTCCTTAACAAGCTGGTCTCATTTTTAAAAATCTTTACTAATTTGATAAGCACAACATGCTAACCCATTGTTTAATATGTTTTACTTTGATTATAATGAGGATGAAAATTTGTGCATGGGTTTTTAAACTGTTTATAATTCTGTCATTTGTGAATTGTCTAATTACACTTTTGCTTATAATTGTGCTAATAGTATTTTTAATATCAATATGTATAAGCCATTTATAAAGATAATAGATATTTTAATTCCTGTGAATTTGTTTCCCAGTGCTTTGTTCCATGGATTTTAAAACTGATTGATTGGATTAATCACACAGGGAACATAAACTGATGTATGGTTTTCACAATTCTCTTTATCTTTTCCAGGTACATATATTAGCAAAGAAAAAAAACAATTGTTCCAGTTTTGCTAGTGCCCTGCAAGAAAGGGACTTAGCAATACTATGAACAATTGCTATGAGCTGACAGTCATGGGGAACTTGGCAAGGGTGGGAAGGCCAAAGGCAGTGAATATGATGTTCAACTATTTCTCATTAATTAATTTTAAATTTGGAAGGGATGATAAAATTTCCTTCACAGTATTTCATAGTTTATGTTTAGATCCCTTCAGGTGCTATACAGGAGCTCCTCCATTGTCAGTTAAGACCTACGGTTCCACAGAAGAGATAAAATGTATACAGTATTTGCCATTAAAGCCTCATAGATCTTAAAAGCCAAGAAACAAAACCAAAAATCAAAAATCCTTAATGTGAAAGGAGAGACTCAGATTATAGTATTTTTTACATTAGATAGGTGAAGTAAAAAAGAAAATAACTGTGAACACAATGGAAAAGTGAGATTATTCCTAGTTGAGTAAAACAATGTATGAAAAGAAAAACCCAAGTCTTTCCTTTTCTCCTACCTATATGCCTTGTAGTCACTGCATCAATAAATGTGCCAGCATCCTATTTTCTACTGTGCTTCTGCATTCACATAAAATCGATATTAGCTAAATCAAAGGCAAAAACAACTCCTTTGGGCTACCATTAATTTAGTTTAAACAATGATTCACAATTTAGTTACACCTCGCTGTTTTTCAAAAAAAGGATTTTCATTGTCTTTTCTCACTTTTCTCTTCCCGTGAGCCTCAATCACCTTTTGAGAACAATGAAAGCCTGTCTTTTAGAGACTAGATAGGACTGATTTATGAATCATCTTTTAAACTCAGATGTTCTTTAAATTAAAAATAGGTCAAAGACAGTGTTTCATCACTTAATTTAGGTAACATTTGACAGGCGATTTCAAGAAAACTTGACCCAGGAATGTTTGCCACTTAAAGGTCACAGCTGTGAGAAATAAATATCCACAAATTGCTAGTTAATAATACATAAATAAATATTGGACTCTTTTCCAGGCATTTTTTTTCATTTAATTTATTCAGCATTCCTGAATTAAAAAGAAGAGAGAAAAAATTAACAGGCCTTCTTAAAACATTAAAGAAATATAGTAGTTACAGTATTTTGTTGGATGAAAGTTTCCACACACCCATGCCATCTTCAGAGGCTCTTACCAAGGTGCTTCTCCAATAGGAAACAATAAGTACATATACAAAATGGAGCAGCTACATACAGATAAAGAGAGGTTTGTCTACAGCAGGGAATTTGGCAGCACTTCAATCCCAATAGGATTTCCCAAGTTTACCAATTCCAAGTTTAATTATGAAAGAGACAGAGTCTAGTACTGGAGGAATCATAACATACTGTCTTAAAATCTACCCTCCATCTCACTCCTGTATGTCCACTTTCCTCCATTAAATTCAGCAGGTATTGGTTAAGAGGAATCGTGATGTACTAGAAAGAGGGGACCTTCATGTCACACAGGTGGGGATCTGAACTCCAGTTTTACAGCTGGCTTAGTGTGAGGGTCAGTGTTTTGCAGAAAGTCACACAGCTAGTAAGTGACTACACTCCTCTTTCCCTATACTGTTTGAAAACAGATGTTCCAAAGCTTCACATTGCCATTGTCCCTCTCCCCATCATGGCCCCTCCCTGACATACATCATTCACTTCTCAAATAACCTTCTATTCATAATAGACACATTTAAATTTGGCAGTTTTCAAATTTTGCATTAAAAACAGTATCTTAGGGCTTCCCTGGTGGCGCAGTGGTTGAGAGTCCGCCTGCCGATGCAGGGGACGCGGGTTCGTGCCCCGGTCCGGGAAGATCCCACATGCCGCGGAGTGGCTGGGCCCGTGAGCCATGGCCGCTAAGCCTGCGCGTCCGGAGCCTGTGCTCCGCAACGGGAGAGGCCATAACAGTGAGAGGCCCGCGTACTGCAAAAAACAAAACCCAAAAAACAAAAAAAACCCAGTATCTTATTTACTTGAAAGCCTGGGACTAGATTTGAGAATCTCTTCCAGTGATTAGTCCACGACTCTAATGCCTTTTACTGATGGGATGATGGGGATGGACAGTGGTGGCAGAGGCTGTGTGGACAGTGACAACATGCCACATCAAAGAGTCATCAAGCATGTGCCTAGTTTGACACCAATCGATCACCACAGTAGGAAACATTCATTTTATGAGTAGAATCCATGGGGATTGTAATATCAGAACTTTCATGTTGAACTTTCTAGGGTGCCTAAAATAAATATATACATTCATGGAATGCAAAGAAGAGATGGTCACTGCTCTGAGAGAGTTTACAAGCCAAGAAAGAGAAACCATCAAGGGAAGCCATATCCTATATACTATAAACTCACACACTTGTCTCAGTTACAGATCCTCTGAAGGAGAAATAGTTAAGGCATTATATGTATTGCTTTTCTATTGTTAATTGTTTAAGTAAAGGCTCCTGTATGAATCAAACCTGCCAGCAGAAAGACATTACATTTGCTTAGCTGGGTTTCCTTCCAGAGTACATGTAATTGTGAATTCCAAAGACAGCACCTGCCAAGAACTTTTGGCTTTAAATGAGTCAGAGGTCTTATAATTAAACCTACTACTATTAGCCCCTGGTAGTTGAAAGCTGTTTAGAAACTGAAATCATGGTTTTCCTAGCTGTCATTGCCTCACTAACAACTTCCTGATGCTTTTGGCTTTTTAACAGTACAAATAGTTAAATTAAAATTGTGTAGGAGTTCTTTTTAAATTGATAAAAGCTACGTAAATGAAAGTAATTGCAATTAATGAATAATGATACTAAAGATAGCATTTGTCAGGCAAGAATTTTTAGGTGCTTTGCACATGCACTATTATAAGAGGGACTGTCTGTATTGAATAGATACCCACATGGGGCTAGAGTACTTTCTATACTACATATGGAAAGTAACTGGGTAAGGGGAGGTGCAAAGTATGTATGTGAGTGTGTGTATGTGAACATTTACACAAATCTACCATTCAAGTTGAAAGTCTCCATCATTTAGCTATTCAATATCTTCTTATCTCTGTGTGTTTTGTTTCGTTTATCAAGATGGGGGCATTTATTGTTGTCAATCAACAAATTATGAAAGATACCAAGAATGTGATGAAATACAAAGCTTCTAAATGAAAATCTTCCTATTTGTAACTCAGATCACATTACAAAAGAAAAATATCTTGGAAAGCAGAAGGGTTAGAAAAGAATCACAGACTCCTAGAAAGAGAGGAACACTGGAGACCATGCTAAACCAACCCCCCACGTTAGAATTCAGCCTGTGTTTTAAAAGGCCTCCAATTGATTATGTAAAACAAATTTACTGTTACAGCAAAGACAAAACCCAGCCCTAAAGGACTGTGCAGTGTAGTCCATGTTCTTACCTTGGAGTTGCTGACATATTTCATGAAAATTATTAGGGACTTTCCTAAAGCCTTTAGTGTAAGTGTAGTCTTATGATATTGGTTTGATTATTTCTTTGTAGCTGAGAGAAAAATTGTCTTCTTGTAGCAATTAATGGACTAATACAACTTTTCAGTGCACCCTTTAATTAAAAAGGAGAAAGGAAAATTTCTAATTGAAATATAATTTTTGCGAATGATAGGATAATTTCTAGCTAGAATTAGTGTAATTTTTTAAATGAAATTAGGGCTTTCTGCTTACTGCCTTGAAGTATACCTTTTTATTTTTTAATATTTATTTATTTATTTGGCCGTGTCAGGTCTTAGTTGTGGCAGGCGGGATCTTCACTGCGGCACGAGAGATCTTTCATTGTAGCACACAGGTTTCTCTTTAGTTGTGGTGCAAGGGCTCTAGAGTGTGCAGGCTCAGTAGTTGCGGTGCACAGGCTTAGCTGCCCCACTGCATGTGGGAACTTAGCTCCTTGACCAGGGATTGAACCGGCGTCCCCTGCATTGGAAGGTGGATTCTTAACCACTGGACCACCAGGGAAGCCCTGAAGTACACCTTTTTATACTGTGCTATATTTTATTTACCCAAACCACAGTATATACTAAATACTAGATGCTGTGAGAAATGGAAAAAAACTAAGTATGAAGGAGATTGATTTTATTAATTCTCCCAAGGGTAATAAATTCTAGAGATTTGTTATAATTTTCTATGTATTTATTTGCTCTCTTACCCTTCCCTCAGAAAGAGTGGTATTAGAAGTACACAGAACAGTATAAAGGACAACCAAATACATCAACACAAAGAGAGAATAAGGAGCAAGGTGTACGATTAGTTCACAAATACGAGTAGCATATAATTCCTAGAGACTTAGTTAAGATAGAGTGTGTGTCAGATGATACGCAAGGCCAGACAGATGACCAGTGACAATATTCACATGGATTATAAGAGTAAAAATGAACGTGTTCTTGAGGAGATCCTCAGCTTCTTATACTTGATACCAAGTGATGTATTAAGCAATATCTTCTAGTCCATAGCATCTCTATAATTAATAAATTCAACAGCAAGTTTCATACAGTTGGTTCTTTTTCTTAGAATGAGTTTTATTTTGCTCTGATAACAAAGACAGAAAATGTAGAAATGGAAGAAAACAAAAAGAGCAACAGAGAGTTAATTTTTATTTTCTGGCTACAACCTGAAGTTTAGTTCTCTGTTTCTATTTTAGGCAGGTCATCAGCTGAGATGGAAGCAAGTTTGATATTCCCTTAAGAAATCTTGGGTACATAACTGGCACATGTCCCAGTACAGAAATCATCGAAGCCACCATTTAGAGGTTGATCCAGGGAAAACCTACAGGGAGGGTCAAAAATCTCCTCCCAAAATCAGTTTTGTACCCTTTAAGCATGTGTATAAATGAATGAACAAATTCCTAAAATATGTCATGGGGATTTGATGCAATAATTCTAGACTGGACTATTTCTAAAGCAAGGTTACAAGTCACCCAATTTGGCTACAGGTAAGTTATCAAAACATCCATCAAATTCTTAATTTTAAGCAGTGCAGCTTTTTGGTCAATGTGTTGTGTTCTCAGGTAAGTTATACTATACTACTTTGTATTATGGTATATAATTTCTAGGCTGAAAATAAAAAGAAATAATAAAGAACATCTACCAAAAACAATAATTTGAGTTTTAAGTGCAGTAGTAAATCTTCAGTCATTCTCTCTCTGACAATGGCTAGACAAAACAACAATTTCATGAGGTTACTCTTGGTTTATGCTGGTAGAACCATGTTGAGAGCATACAGGAAAACATCCATTTTTCTGTTCTCATAGTAGGAGAGTGTGCATTTAATACGTCAAAACAAACATATTAGGTCTTTAAGGTAAAGGTTGAAGAAAAGAGAATGGAAGCACATCCCCATTTCATGCTTCTCAAAATTATTATGTGGTCTGTGAAGAGATTGTTTCCACTCACCCTGACTCTTACGTTTTATGCAAGCATCCAAGTTTTATGCAAGCATATATGTCCTAGAGTTGCAATAGACCTCAGCTAGTGTTATTTTCTAAATTTCTTTTTCTGGAGATTTTAATGACACTAATCAAACTTCCCAAAGACTGATTTTCTAAACAAGAAAATAAAATTTTACCTTTATAGTTGTTACCACCCCTATAAATCTAATCAGATAGCTAGCTGTTAGCTCCAACTTCCTTGTACCAAGTTTTCTAAGAAACAAATAATAATCATTAGATTTGTTTGGCAATATAGATTCTGGGCAGAGAGAATTAGGTTGTGGTTGATGAGTAGTTTCACCAAAGCTACAGTGAACACTCTCCTCACAGCGATCTGTTTTCCACCTGCTGGGAGATAGATAGATCCTTTCTCAACAGTACTAGAGACAAATGTAGCAGAATCTTCACTTGGTCTTTTCCTGGGTTGTGGATGTGTCTAGATGTCATACTTGATCAGAACCTTTCTGTTGGCCCTGGTTATTACATTTATCCTTCTTCATCCACTCTTCATTTACTTAGTTGGCACATGTTTAGTGAGCACCTACTTTGTGCTGAATAGGTTGCCAAAATAATAGTGGGAGTCTTACTAGTAGTAAGATAATAATAATAACAATAGCTACCATTTATTGAGCATCTATTAGTAAGAAATGCTATTCTACAAATTTCATTATATGTCTTAACGAATACCCATAACAATAGGTACAATGAGGAAATTAAAGAATGAAGATAAAGATCAATAAATCATTCTTTCTGTCCTTTGGGTAGCTCACAGTCTAGTGAGTGAGTTCTTCAGAAAGAAGGTACTTTTGAAGGATGACTAGGAGTTTGTCAGATGGCCAAGGCGGAAAGTATTTCAGGAAAAGGGGCAAATAAACAGACATAAAGGCATGAAATGGTAAGTATGGTATCTACTGAAAATTGCAAGTGCTTCAGAATGGTTGAAGCATGGTATATTATTGGGTGGATATAGTAGGTAAGTCCTAAAAGACAGGCAGGAAACTTAAAGTAACATTTTGTGGAAATTACTTATGGTAAGGAAAGAAAAGTGTTACATCCTCTATGTTTAGGGAAGAGATAGGAGCAGGTACCTTCTCCTGAAGGACCTATGTCACAGGCTCCAAAGAAAAAACAAAGGGACAACTTTCTCCAGAAACCATGGAGGAGAAGAGTGTATGGGGATCATGTGTGTAAAGAAAGTAGCTGGGTTAAGAGTGGTGCTTGATGGAGCAAGGATTAATGGAAAGAGCTATCAACATAAAGTCAGGGCCAACTGAACTAATAGGAAAAGAGGCCAAATTGACCTGAGCAGGGTCTGCTTAGTATTGTGTTTTAAAATATTGGCCTTCAAGACACCAAAATTCTTTGAGATGTGCATGTCCTTTGATCCAGCAATTCACCTTCAGGAATTTTTACCTTAAAAAAAATTAAGGTTGGGTGTATAGTTTTAGCTAAAGCTAGTCATCACAAGATTTCTTATATAACTAAAAATTAGAAGCAACTTAAATGTCTAACGATAAGGGATTGATTAAATAAATTATGGGGGCTTCCCTGGTGGCACAGTGGTTGAGAGTCCGCCTGCTGATGCAGGGGACACGGGTTCGTGCCCCGGTCCAGGAAGATCCCACATGCTGCGGAGCGGCTGGGCCCGTGAGCCATGGCCGCTGAGCCTGCGCGTCCGGAAATAAATAAATAAACAAACAAACAAATAAATAAATAATGGAAAATCCATACAGTGGAATAGACAGCAGCTAAAAGAAATGGAAGAATATTTTGCTTATAGGAAAAGACTCATGCTATAAAATTATCAGGGGAAATGTAAATAACAGTGTAGTCAGTATAACTAAATCCTATGCCTCCGACCATAACAACTTCTACTCATAAAATAAGTTTGGAATTGTATGAACCAAGGTGTTCACAGTGATTGTCTCTTGATAGTAGGATTAGAGTTGATTCTTATCTTTTTGTTTTGCTTATCTGAGTTTACTAATTGTTTTTAACTTTGAACATACATGATGTGTATAATAAGTCTGGCCTCTTTGTAGCAATTAAAGTTCATTTATTTCAGTGTCACCAAACACTGACTGTAGAGGGTGAGTGATGAGAGTCTACATTTGGCTGAGTGAATAACCTAAAATGATAGTTGTAACATACCACAATAGAAAATATAGTGTGTGCACTCAAATTGCTTTAAAATGTGAATGAACTTAGAACTGTATCTAGACTGTGGGTCCTTAAGGGACATACACAAGGAAAAGAAAAGAAGAAAACTCTTTAATAATAGAATCATTAATTTAATCATTACTTTAATAACAGAAATCAGAAATTAATAACCCTATACTGTGACAGCAAAGAGGGAAACTGAGACCCATCTGGCAAGTGAGACAGCTTGCTGGCCCGATTGTTCACCATGATAGTTAAATCAACCACCTGAAAGGGGTTATTATCAACAGGAGGTGGGGAACAATCGAGCTCTGAAAGTTTGCCTTAAAAATTTGCTTTAACCCAGCAATTTTACTCCCAGGAACCTTTCTCCAGATAAGTCTACATACATGGAAAATGTCTATCCAATAGAGTTTCTTGCGTTATTGTTTGTAAAAAAATGTTTTAAAAATCAGAATGTTCATCTTAGAGAATTGGGTATATAAATTATATTACAGTAACACTATGAAATTCTATGCAAAAACTGAAAATAACATACTAACATGGTAAAGATCCCCCAAACACAGTGGTAAGTTTTTTTAAAAAGGCTAATAAGTGTAATATTAGTGTCCCATTTATGTTTTAATAGAGGACCTTAAGTGTTATTCTGTATTTGATGGTTGGAATTTTTAAAATTTATACTCAGCAGGCACTTGTTTTTTAAATAAACAATTAGATAAAAATCAAATCTAAAAATATGTGCAGTATCATATAACTAGAATTTTTAATATATTTAAAATAGTTTATTATATTATAGAATTCTGTAAGTATTTATGGGATTATGTTCATGATGAATAAATTAGGCGCCTCCAAATGTTAGTGTTTTTAACCAAATTAATTGGTAGCTCTATTGCAGAAGATAAAAGACTGCTCAAGTCTTCTCAGTTTTCTAATACTTTATGAAATATAAAAATTCCCTGAAAGAAAATGAAACCACTCATTTCACTACCATTATCAGTTAACTTTTCCCATTTATTAATTCTTGAAAAATTTTTTATAAATCCTGTAGTATATGTCTGGCACAGCAGAGTAGAAGGCAGAAATGGTCCTATTCTCTGTGGAGCAGATAGTATTTTGAACATCTAACTACATGGTACAAAATTAAGGAGGTAGCAGACATTAGTAGACAGGTGTTAAAAGAGACACAAACTAGTTCGAACAAAAGCAATGTATAGATGAATAAGTGATATGCAAATTATATGCATATATGTATATGTACATCTATATCATAAATAAATATATATTTAATCACCACTATGCCTAACTATGCTCATTTAAAAATAAATGATGCCAATAAATAAATAAAGCAACTCAAATACATAGAGGGCAGTTCAACCACCACTGCAATGTTAAGAATTCAAAGAAAATTAACAACTCAAACGTCAAATCTGAGATTCAGAAAATAAATAAAATAGAGCAACACAAAGAACATCTGGATTTAGGGAGTCTTTATTTGATGGTTTAAAGACAGGCTATAGGGAAGTAAAGCTAATTTCCCTCCTATTAAAGATTTTGCCTCTTCTGCTTTTTGTGTTTAACGTATTTGGATTTCTTTGAGAGGGCTTAAAATGTTCTAGGCAGCCACAGAGAGAGAGTTGGGACTATGAAGGAACATAATCTCTATTGTAGCTATTTTCACATTGCATTTCTAATTATATGCTCACACATTCACATCCCCAACTAAACAGAGTTCCTTGAGGGCAAAGATTCTGTTTTCTTTACCTTTGATTCCCTAATATAGGGCATAGTTCCTGGCACAGAAGAGATACTGACTGAATACATAAATATATAGCATTATACAATCACAAGTTATTTTTCTGGGGTCAGTATTCACATGGGTACATGACTACTAAGATAATTAGCCAAATTTTATATATGTATGTAACTATATCTCATATTTTATAATATATTTACAAATATATTTGTAATTAGGCTAATTATCTTAGTAGTCACTCATATACGTGTAAAGATTGCCATAGATAATCAAGGGCAACTGACAGGCAATATCCCACAAAACCCCCTTTACAGCTCAGGAATGAAAAAAGAGGCCTTCGCAGAGGGGAAGAGCAGAATCAACCCTCCATTATCTGCTCATGGAGCTCTAAATAGTATGAGAAAACTCCTTATGGCCAGTCTTGACAAAACTGGGTTACTATTATTCCAGTATTATTGTTTTATCCCAACACACAGTGTCCTACAGTACTGGGATTAGTAGAAGGTGATAAGTGATTCTCCGTAATAATGAAAGCATGGATTCAATATGACTACAGACAAAGGATTAAAGAAACGGGAAAAGTATAGCCTATTATGACTCTGCATAATATGGAAGTTCTTAATTTTGAACCAAAGTTTTTATAACCTGTCACTATTTGTCAAATCTTAGTAGCTAGACTAAAAATGTCTTCCATTTCATCTTTACTAAGAATGTGGGACACTTGCTTCCTTTTACCCAGGCGGGAATTTGAATACCCATTTTGAAATCTGTAAAAAGCCTTTGGCTGTCAATGCTAACTAATTTCTTGACAGAGATTTGTCCTTTGTTGTGAATAAACACAGTGGTTTTAATTGTGGGAATACCTAGCTCAAAACAAATGAGTATGCAGCTACTATATTAAGCGTGTGTTTTCTTCTGTTCACAGAAAACTCTGAATGCCACTTTTATGTCTGGGCAATTCTAGCCTTCTTGGGTTTAGCTCTGACTATATCGCTTATCTTCAACATTTCCCACTATGTGGAAAAGCAGCGACAAGGTAAGACATTTTCAGAAATAGCCATATGAAACCTGCTTGAGCGGATATTGAGTCACTGGAAAACCTACAGAATAGGACGATTTTATGAAATGTTATTCAATAAGATATTTTTATCTGTAGAAAATCTATTTGGTACTTTTTTTTCACGCTGAGGGTTCTCTTAATTTAAACATGTAATCATGTTAGAAATGCAAACAGAATCCCAATTTTAGCTTTATTTCTACTAGAGGGTATAGCGTAGGAAGGGATTATCCTGGGAAAATGTATTTTTCCATCTTCCTCCTCCAGTTGAACAACTCATGAAATTGTAGCCTATTCTGGAGCATCTGTAAAGGTTCTTTCTGGTGTGTGATGAGAAGAGTGAAGACTAGGTCTTTAAGGTTCCACACAAGTCTATTCAAACTTCTCAGCAACAGTTGGCCTCTAGAGTGCAGCAGGCTTGGTTGGGATCAGAAGGGAACTGGAAAAGCAATAGACTGAACCACGGGCTTTTTATCAAACACTCCCAGAGTCGAAGATCTGCCACCGACGGCTTTTCTTTCCATTAAGCTGGGCAGAAGTATTAACCCCGTGGCTTTCACCCTCTTGTGCCGTGATTGAATTAGTGTGGTGTGCATCAAGTGGCACAATATTTGCACACTGTAGGCACTCAACGTGGGTATGTATGCTGAATACAATGACGGGTGAATGGAGGAATGAAAGTTCAGCTATTTCTTGGAGTGCTCTTAATATTCTAGAACCAAAAAACTCTTGGGGGCAGGACATTTAAGTGGTAAACAAATAGAAAAGAAAAGGTAAATACATTTTCTTTAAAAAATAAATAAAGCAAAGTTAACAAAACTAAGTTAAGTACATGTGTCCAAGTAAAAGTACATGAAGCTAAATTAGAACAATGTTCAGATTCCTGAGAGAGTCCTTGATCCGCTTAAGAGTGTCTTAAGTGTTGATAATGCTAATGTAAGGTATGAAGAAGGCATTATTGTCATACAGATTTGAAAAAAAAAGATGAGAGTCACTAGCAAATGAAGTGACATGGCTGAGGTCTCACATCTATTCAATACCAAAATCAAGGATAAATGCTCAGTTTTTCTAATTATCTGTTTAAAACAGTTTCCACCAGCACATGCTACTTTTACACTGTTGACCAAATGTCCTCAGCCAGAAACCCAACACTCTTTTAGGCTCTCTATTATATCATTTCTATGCCAAAGATGAAATTCCAGGTAAGCAACACATTTTCATTAGCAATGATTTCAGTAGTTATTTTTTATTTTCAAATATTTTTCAGACTAACAAACTTTATATGTCAGTGCAAGATGACCCATCAGACATCTTCTAAAAAGTTTCCTTCCTTTATAGAAAGAAGAGAGCTAAGAGTAGCACTTTTCTTTGTGTAATAGCTTAAGATGACTACACTTCAATTATTTTATTAAAGTATTTTATGAATGCAGATAATATTGTCACCTGAATTAGTAAAAGGTGAACTGAGATCTGTAAGAGATGAAATAATTTAAGGTGGGAACCAGGACAAGAATTTACCTGAGCCAGTACTTCACTCTTGCTTGATTCCGGCCGAAATCCTCTGGAGATATGTATGGGGCCAGGGAACAAGCGGTTTTATGTGTTTAATGTAAACCCAACTGTTTAACTTAAATTTTATTTAGCAAATTTGACCTATATACTTTCAACCTAAATAGTCCTTTTTTTCAGCCCTATGATTGCATTGAATTGTGGGGAATATGTATGTTTAGAATCACTTTTTATCAATGTGATCAAGACCAGGGCTGGTCTAATTTTACTGACCTATTACTTCTGCCCAGAACAATTTGGCTGTACCAGTCTATTACAACACAAGGTGAATAGGTTTTCCAATTCTCATTTTTGGTTGTTTGTGTATTGGAATTTATTTACCCATATTCATACCGTTTTGCTACCATACAAAGTTTTGGGGGGAGTTATTTGCTTGTGATGATTAGTTGACCACTGTTAAAAGACAGTTGCCTAACTAAAAAAAAGCAGGCTTTTCTTTTTTTACAAAGGCAGATTTTTTTTTTTCTTCTTTCTAATTGTACAAACCCAGGCATGCTATACGTGACTCTATTGCCTAAAATCAACAGAGTGGGAAAGAACGCTTAAAAAAAACAGGAAATTGTGAATGACATTTATTGACGCACTTTTAAAAATCAATTTCAGTTCCCTCAATTGTTTTTAAAATCACGGCTTTTGAAGTCAAGCTGACCTGTATTAGAACTCTGTTTTCAATATCTACCTGGGAGAACTTGTCTGAGGAACGTAACTTCTCTGACTTTCAGATTCCTTATCTACAAAATGTGGAAAATACTATCTAGACCATGGAGTTCTTGTGAGAAGTATGTAGATACCTTAGCACAGTAATGAGGATTTAGTAGGTGGGTCCTGGATAGGGCACAGCCCACGTCACTGTTCCTGGTGGCCCGGGTGCTTCCTTCTTTCGCTCCTTCCACAAATGTTTGTTAGAGGTTTATTATGGCTTCATTTAATTTTAATGTCTGTTATTTCAGTGAACATTAGTTTCTCTGGCTTTTTCACCCCTCCCACCATCCTTAAACTCTCTAAGCCCTCTCCAGCTCTCATCCCATTTCCTGCCCCCGTCTCTTTATTATTTAACATGCCTGTACAATAACCTGAGTTTTAGAGATAACGGTTGTGTTCAAGTCTGTGAACATACAGGTTCATTTTAGAGAGTTTTCTGTAGGCTTCCATGGAGTTGGTTCTAAATATTAGTCTGTCTCCAATTAATTTATCTGAGCAGTAAAGAGCTAAAGACTTCTCGAACACATCCCTCTTCTGTACCCTCACCGACTCCTTCATGGTGATCCTATGCCCTACAGATGCATATGAGCCCAGCGGATGGCCCTGCAGCAGAGCCCTGCCTCTCCCTTTCTAAGGATGGTGAAAAAGACAGAGACGCCAGTGGGAGGGGGAGAAAAAGACACCTAGAGAGAGGGGAGTGGAGACATGCCAGAGTGCTCCAGTCTCCACCACAGCCCCCTGATGCTCAGGCCCCTCACTACTGCACTGCACCATCACTCCCACCAGCCAAAGACACTACGCCCTTACCCAGGTCTGAGCCAGGTCCCACAGACTCTGTCTGACTACTCCAGGCAGGATGAAGTGTCCAGCAGGGGAGTCACAATTTTCAGCACTGGGTCAAGTATAGGGATGGAGTGTTATCTCATACCTTCATGTGCACCTTCCCATCCTTTTAGGACACCCTCTTTCCCCCACACCCCACCCCACCCTGAATACCCTAGACCTGCAATCTGCTAGGAATTATGGTACCACCCACCTCCACCACCGGGACTTGGGTTGGGTCATGGGTAGGCTCACCCCCGAGCTCATGGATCCAGAAAAAAAACAAAAGAAGACTGAGACTTCACTCGATCTTTACTTCTTAGGCGGAGCACATTACCCTGGGTCTTGCACTTTATAGATGTGCAAATTTAAGATTAGCCTTGGAACAGTGTTTGTTGTTGCCAAATAAGGCCCTTTGTTCTTATCCCATCTCCCCTTTTTCTCTCTGCAGTCCATTCCCAACCACTCAAGTATTACTAATGACCCATCCTTTCTACCTCATAAAAGCAAACAGCACTGTCTGTCTTTCTCACCCAGAGATTCCAAGTGGATTTGGGATTAGCTCTGCAAACTGTTTGACTCCTTTTCGGTCCTCCTGAAGACTCCTCACTGCTTTGTTTCTCCTGGACAGACAGACTAGAAGAGATTGCATCATATTAGCCAGTTTTTCTGCCCCTTGGTCTGTGTACACAATGCCCCTGCACCTGGCCTTATGTAGCTTTTTATTTCTATGTCTTTGTGCTATTCTTTGTGGCTAAGAAACTTGCAAGATATGACTCCACCTTGGCAAACAGTTAGTGAGTAAGTTTTGCAGGTGTATTAAATAGCTTAAAAAAGAAAATCTCTATCCCAGCAACAATGCAGTATCTACACATTCAATCAGATAGACAAGATAAGCCACTCCTTGATGTTTTCTGTAGCAGGGCTAGGTAGAAGCTTTGAAATGGAGTCCTCCTTCCCCCAAAATAAATCTTTCATTTGTATGTGATTCTTTGTCCAAATCTGTTCTTTAGTAGGATTATATTTATTTCTTTTCCTGATAGGAATGCATTCACTTTTTCTTCCTTTAAGTCCCCAAAATATTCTTTATCTAATCTTTCTTCTCTGTTTTGAGAAGGATAAAGAACTGCATGGTTTGCTCATACATCAAAGTCCTATCAGTGTATCTCCTATTTGCTAGAAAATTATGGCACATATTTCACATTAAAAATGTATCATAAAATTTGTATTATGGAGTTCAAACCATGTGTTCTTGTTTCTTGTTGTTATGTATCGCACATGGAAGAGTGAACACTATAAAGGGGAAAACATAAAAGAAAATGTTAGCTCACACCCTTTCAACCATGAACCTGACCACAGTGTTTATATCTGAATCACAAGAGAGGATTATGAAAACTCACCCAGCTTTTCTCACACAGAGTCTTGCAAACATAACTGCTTTATAATAAAATAAAAACTGTGTTTGATTTTATTAAATATAACTGAAATGTTTAAGTAGGTTTTAAATCATGCCAGTTACTTTTAAATAAACCTATAAGGCCTGAGGACAGAGCAAGCTCTTTTCGGGAGCCTGAGCTTGCAGACCTTTCTCCTTTGCCGTAATCTCTAAACCTTTGACTGCTATACCTCTATTGAAAGAGATCATATTCTATCACACTTCTTATGGTAAGTATTGTAAAACTAAAACCACGCAAGTACTGATTGTCCCACTCCAGATTATACATTTAAATGTTAAGAGTAATGTGATGTGGTGACCTCGAACTTTTAAGGTTCCCTTTCAGGGTGCTTCTTCAATACAGTTGGTTTTGATGTGTAATATCCTTTACCCATTACTTATTTTCTCCTTCTTCACATTGTTTTAGTTCCCTTTCATTCCACCTAAGCATCACATTATTATATTGTAGCCTTTATATAGTTGTTTCTCTTTCCTTTTTCACACAAAGCTTTTTGGTCTAAATCTTTTAAGTATTTATTTATTTATTTGCTTTTCTCTGCTGCTAATACATTGAACTACATTTTCCTTTTCCTTCTATAGAACTATCCTTTTACATATTACAGCAGTGTATTTTCCAGGCACCATCATTCATACTCTAAGCACCTCCAACTGGAAAATCCACATTATCTTTAAGAACTATTGGTCTGTTTGGAGAAACATTTTTACTCCATACCTAGTTTTTTTTATTCTATTTAAGTACTGTCATTATTTTTTGTTTGTTTTTATCTTTTCTTTGAATTTACTACTCAATTGGTGAAAATCTTCTTGCGAAAGGTGAGATTTGATTATTTCATTTCAAATCAAGCTTTACTTATAATTTTTTTATCTTTCAAATAGCATTTAAATTATATCAACTACTTTTCAGCTAATCCATTTAATGAAGAAACTTCGCAATTCAAATCAGCACAATTAAACGTGGCTTGCTGCACGATATGGATTTAGAAATATAATAGTGATAACCAACTTTGTCATTTTCTAAAATGTTTTTACATAAATTATTTCATTTATCTTCCACATCTACTCCACGATACAGGCATTATTAACAGTATTTTATTGATAAACTAAGAATCAGTTTTGCAATGATTTTCATGTTCATTTGCAATGAAATGCATTGAAGAGCTGGTACCCAAATCCAGTGTCTTCTGATTCCTAACCCTGAATTTGTTCCATGATACCTCAGGCTACAGGTGGGCTAAATTCTTGTGTATGCACTTTAATTCCAGACAAATTTGAATAATAATTAATGACCTGAGTATAAACATGTACTTCATATAAAAAGAAATCAATACATACTTTATATTTTCCAGTTAACAATTCTCTAATCTATATTAACTAATTTTTATTCCTATGCTTATTGATATTTTTTACATTTCTCAAGCTTTCTGATTTTGCTGGGCTTCCATTAACTTATGGATACTGTGCAACAGTAGACTTCTCTAGGCTTCTCCCCACATCCATGTTGCATTCATATTCACAAAACTAGTCCGAAGGTAGTTGAAAACAGCTGCATCTTTTAGATGCAGTCCACGGTAAGACATTTACTGTGGGCTAGAAGAAACATATTTCTGACAGATCCCAAATGGGATTCATCACTTTCGGTCCCATAGCTGCTTGATGTTTGTGCTTTGCAAAAACTTCCCGCATTTGGTCCTTTACAGAATTCTTCCAAACACATTGACACATGACATATCCATTTCGCCCTCCAATGTGGTGATTTTAATAATTTGTTTGAAACATTATTTAATAATGTTTCTCTAAGAGTTAATGACCTCTCTGGAGAATAACAACTTTGTCACACATAAATCTAACTAAAAATAGTCTTTGTAGTTGTTTGGTGACTTGCTCAATTATTGGGAAACATTTTTGTTAGTTTCTTACCAACACACAGTGTTTTCCATATGTTAAAACGGAAAGATCACCATTTGATTGCTATTGTCTCTGAGTCACTGTCAGAGACTTAGATAATACTGGGCTTTACTTTCATATGATAGCTTTTGCAAGATTTTGGTTTTTATTTAACGCCAGGTTTAATAAAATGCAATCAAAATATAATAAATATCGTATTATATACAACTATTCAGTTCAAAGAAAATTTATTGAGAAACCAGTAATACACACTGTTTCATAATTTTGACCTTAATTATTAAAACTGAACTCTGAATTTCTCTTAATTTTCCCTATTGCCTCTCTAAAAATTTCTTGAAACTATTTTTTTCCAATTTTGAATACACATATTTAATTTGAAGTACAAATACTTCCTTTCATTTGCCTTTGAACCACCACCTCCAAGGTTCAACAGTGGATACTTTGAGATTTGACCCCTACTTTTTTCATGATTTTACAATCTTACACCAAATCTCCTGTCAGTCTGGTTTTTGCAGACCAGCATACTGTTTCCCTTAAAAGCCATTCTACTGTTTTGATTACTTTTAGAGACTGTGTTGCCAACCTTTTCTAGATTTCTTCTCTCTAGAACCCTTATCTCTCCTTACCTCTCTATTTTTACCATGTGGGTGAAATGTAATCATGACCAGAGGAACTTCCTGAACATTATTTTTATGGTGTTGTTGTCACATAGCAAGAAATGATAATGGGCACTCCAAGATTAGATAAATAAGTAAATAAATAGAAGTGTCTTCTAGGGACTTTTTTTTTTTTTTTTCCTTGATAAGGAAGAAAAGCCTAACCAAACCAGCAAGGGCAAATAGGGAAATCTGTCAGAAGGAAGCAGAGGTGTTGCGTAGAACCTGAAGGCAGAGAGTACAGCCAGGCCCCACAACAGGCTGGAACCACAGAAAAGGCAGGGATAGGTTTCCAGTGTACGCTGCTTGGTGTTTCCCTGCATGAAATGGCCACACAGCTGGGCTCTGCATTACTGCCAAGCTGCACCATGTTTTCATTCCAGATTACCAAGAGAGAACCTGATTGGCCCAAATCAGAGAATAACCTTATCCCTAGTTCAAACAGTGGTGGTCAAGTGGCTTGATTAAAGATGTTAACTGACATTGAGGCTAAGCTCCCCTCAGAGCATGCTCTAGAAGGTTTAAGACATGTACGTCAAAATTTCTTTTAATTTGTCTATTTTGAATATCTTTCAGATAAAACATACACGTACTCCGATGACTACTTTCCCAGGTATGTAGAATATGAGTCATAGATTATGATTCCCAAGGAGTAAGGAGAAGTAACTAATGTTATATTGTTTATAGGTTTGGCTGAGGAATGTTTCACTTGGGTTAAAATAAAATGAAAAGTGAGTTTTAATTACTTTTATTTCCACCTGAAGAATAATAGTTAGAATATTATTATCTGCCCTAGTTACTTACTCATCCTGAGTCAGTGAGAGAGCTGGATGAAGGACGAAATGAAACTCTAACCCGGTATCTACAGAATCCTCATTAATTTTGGAAGAAGATATCCTAGATTAGGATTCAGTTCAGGTTGTAAAAATGTAGTCTAATTAAATATAGAATTGTGTGGCTCTTAAGAATTCAAGGTAGTAAGAAATCTGGCAATATTGATACAATTTAAGACATGTATGCACACATACATAAACAAGGATGATTTGTGCTGTGCCATTTTTAAGGGTATTGCCAATAAATAACTCTAAAATAATATGCAGTTATAGATATAACATAACTTAATCGCTTATACTTATTAAGAATGTTGCCGATAAATTTGTGTCGTATAAAACTTTTTTTAAAGAAGGTTTATAATATAAAGCATAGTAAAGAAGTTTCATTTTCTTGGACAATATATTCTGACCCAAATGTATCATTAGATTGGAAATTTCTCTTTTAGGATTAAAAAAAATCTAAATATAGAAAATTTCCTAGAGGATTCTTCATGTCCCCTGCATCGGCAGGCGGACTCTCAACCACTGCGCCACCAGGGAAGCCCTTCAAGACCTTTTTGAAATGGTAAACTGAAAGGCTGAAAAGGTCTTTCAAAAACACAAAGCTTTCTCGCTGTACAGGGTAAGACTGCAAGCTTTTTATTGGCCTCTAAAATGTCCTTTTTTAAAAAACAATTCTTCTCCGTGTGGAAATGTCTCTGGAAGATTCAGATCTGGGCTACAGGCAGACCAACACAAAAAAGACAATCTATATTTTATGACTGTTTTTAACACTGGATTCTATAACATGAGATAATTTAAGTCATTAGTTCATTTCAAGAGTGATTTGCTGATTTGGTTACAACAAAAAATATGACAAAAAGAATCCTACATAACCATGTAGAAGTTAATCTGACGATTGATTTGATACTTGTCATTTGAAAGGCAGTTAAGATGCAGTGTGATAGAAAGTCTTGTGATACTATCGTTCTACCAAAGACTGGGTTGGTGGTTTTTGGATTAGGATGGGAAGAATCAGAAAGAAAAATTGGTAAAACACCCATCTCAAAGCAAGCAGGCTCTTAGCTGCAGGGAAAATTCAGAAAGGAGGCTTGTTCTTTTATAACATTTGTTCCTTCAATAAATATTCATTCAACAAATAAGCATTTGTTTAGACAACAGAGATACAAAGATGAAAAGATGCGATCCTTCCCTCAAGGATTTAATAATCTGTTATCTACTGTAATAAATCTCCATTTAGGCAAAATTTGAATATACAATGCAGATTGTATCTATTAAAAAGAGGCTGGCATATTAATTCACAAGCTTATGTATGTACTTCACAGATTGTCTATTTCTCTGATTATGTAGTTTGGGAGCCAAAGTCACCTTTATAGGAGAGCATGGAGGCTTCAGAAAAAAACGAATGAACTATCTCCGGCCATTAAGAAATAAACATTAAAACAGCAGGTGGAAATAAGGGCTATCTTTCTTAGGAAGGGCTAGAATTGTGGATGCTTCCTCAGTCCTTAGATGGTTCAAAGCTGGGTAGAAGGGAGGCAACTTCCCTCACACTGGGTTCCCTGCTGCACTGTCCCCCTGCTCCTACTCAGCATTGGTTTAGGTGGGAAGCTATGCTGGAGGGGAAAGAAATTTGCTTCTCTGGTCTTATCTTCCTGCTTCCCCAAATCCCTGCCTTCCTACATTAGTAAGTCAGGAACATGATCACTTTAAGGACAGCAAAGCATCTATATCTAATAGAAAGTTAAATATACAGTTCCTGGTATTTACCCCTGGGCCACTTTATTTGTCCTTTAACCGTAATTCTACACAATTCTTGTCTTTTGATCTGTGTTAAGAGGATAATGCAGTGAGAATAGCATTGGTTTGAGGTACAAACAATCCTGGATGTTAATCACTCTTGCAATTACCAGGTCTGTAATCTTGGGAAAATGAGCATTGCTGAAGTGGAATTTTATCATCTGAAAAGTATGGATTATAATATAATACTGTACTTACAAGGGTAGCTGACTGATTTTTTAAAAAAAAGGCTAAATGCTTTATTAGGTGAAAATTAAGGTCTAAGAAAATTCCCACCCGTTTGAATTATATTTACCCCTTAATGTAGGAAGGCAGTTCAGATTTACACTAAGCTTATTATAGCTCCTCAGTGTTCAGAATCTCTCTCAAGGACTTAGGACAAATCCCCACCTGTTCCCAGGGTTGAGTATCCTGATGACAATAGAACTCCTGGGTAGCCTTCCCTGGTGCCTCAGACTTCCAAGTAGATATGCAGATGAGACCCTCACTGTGACCACTGCCACACTTGGAACCAAAGTATCTCCATGTTTTCAAGCCTTCTGTTTATTTGTTTTAATGTACAAGTAACCATAATCCAAGCTCCAACCCTGTGCGAATGCAAGAAGTCCAGTCCCTAACCTAAGTATTTTTGGGAATCCCCCAGAATGTGCTTATAGGTTCCAAAAACCTTATTCTTGGTTGCCTCTTGGGCACCCCTAGCTCTGTGTCACTGCTCTAGTTTTCTTTCCCCATCTTGTTTAGAATTCTTCATGCTGGCAGATCTTTCCAGTCTCCTTTCCCCCAAACTTTGACAAAGACTCTTCTTTTCAAGGGCTCCAAAGCGCTGGCAATATAAGCTCCTGTGTTTGACTGACTTTACAAAAAAGTAGACATCATTAGAAGGACATATGAACACTCATCAAGAGAATAAAAATTTAATGTTAGATATCATTGCCTGAGAGTCCATTAACTTCCCCCCTCATAGGAAATACTACTGGTTCTTAGCTAACCCTAGTCATACTAACCCTAGTTATACAAAAATTGCTGGGGTTTTACACTTTTCTCCTGGACCAAGGATCTATCTTTGATAGCCACTCACCCCAAATTCAAGAAACCTACACCCATGGCACAGTCCCTGCCAGAGAAAGTAAAAATTTAATGAGCATATACTCAGGAACACATTGTTGCAACAACTTTGCCTTTTCTCTCCTCCTTTATTATTGCTTTTTCTTTCCTTTTTGTCTCATTCCCAGCAGTATATAAACAGACAGTACTGTTTGACATCTTTTTAAAAAAAAAGAAAAGTTCCCTTGATATTAGATTGCCTATAGTTACCTCTCCATTGCTCTGCACCCTTCATAGCAAAACTTGGAAGTGCCATCTACATTCTGTCCATATTTGCTGACTTCTCTTCCTCTTCTCTTCTTTCTTGAACCTACTCTATTCGATCTTCTGTCCTCAATAATCCACTGACTCAGCTTTTGTCAAGATCACCAATGAAATCTACATGGCAAATCTTAGTCTCATTATACGTGGTCCATCTGTAGCATTTGACACATTGACACTCTACTTCTTGAGACACTTGCTTCTCCAGACTCTGGGCCACCCCCTTTTTGGTTTTCCTCCTCAATTAGTAGCAGCTTCTTCTCCTTTGCTGGTTCCTGAACCTTCGACAAGAGAGTGCCCAGGGCTCAGTCTAGTGAGCCTCTTCTCTATCTACACTCATTCCATTAGTAATTTCATCCTCTCTCATGGCTTTCAGTAACGTTTAAACACTGGTGAAGCCGAAACATATATCTGCCTATTCAAAGAAATGTCTACTAAGCAAATCAGGTTAACACTTAGCAAAAACAACTTCTGATAGACCCTAAGCTTACTCTTTTTTATCAATCTTACAACTTCCCAGCCCCTTAAAATAGTTTTATTTAGTTTTACAGAAATCTTTCATTTTTATTTGGATATTGGAACCCTACATTTATGTCACAGAATTTGGGAGCTGAAAAGAACAATAGGGATTAAATAATTTAATATCCTTGTTCATAAATAAAGAAATTGAAATTCAGAGAATTTATGTCCAAAATCACCCATGCAGAAGTAATGATTTTTTTAAAAATTGAATTTACTTATTTAATCTACTTAGATAATAAAGTATTTGAGGCATTTTCCTTAAAGCACTTCACAATAAAATAATAATAAAATATAAATACAAACTTTAAAAAGACTAGAGAAAATTTATATGAAAGTAGAAAATTTGAGCCCTAGTAAAAGATGCAATTAATATTATTTTAAATCTTGGAATGTCAGTAAATGTGCTGATTAGTTAGAAGATCATTTCAGACATGTTGAGAACAGTGGAGAATCTGATCTGGCCCAAAACTCAGAGGTGCGCCAGTCTCTGGGCATATTTATTAATATACTTTAAATAGTAATCAATCTTCAACATAAAACACTGCCAAACATTTGTGCTTGAAGTTTATTAGATATTTGCAATAGGCTGGAGCTATTTGGCATTGCCAAGTAAAGACGTACATTTTAATTTGGTTAGGCAACTGCTTCTTTATAATAGTTTATTTGCAATGATTAATCATTTGAGACCTGCCTGTAGACACAAGGCACTGCATTATAAATCACGTCTTATTTTCATTCATAGAGAATGAAATGATGTTCATTTTTTGCACATGATTTATCATTTGCAGGTTGTATCTGCTATCTGTGTGGGCTAGGAAAAATGGATGGATTGTCTTATTAAAAATTCTTCACCTTTTGCTATTATATTCTTCGTATAGCCAGAGAAAAACCATGAGCAGGGACTATTCCATATCCCAATATTAAGCTGTAGTGAATTACCAATGGAAAGAAAGGTTATGGATGAGTTTCTTTGTTATCAGATAAGCGAAATACATGCCAGCATCTGGATTTTCAAATCATTTCATACAGGTATCATTTGATCTGTTGTTTTTTTTTTAACGATACCTACGTACTATTTACATATACTGTCTTCTTTCAGAAGCATGGGAGTAATATAGGTGTTCTGCCTTGAGATAAGAGTTCTTTTCCCTTTGATGCAATTCCCTCCAGCTCTCAATGATATGTAATCTCAAAGTTAAAACATTTGCTGCTGTTTTATGAAATGCCACTCTCACTGCCTGAAATGTTCTTCTGTCCCCAACCTGCTATTGTGAAAGCTGGTCAACAGGGCCATTGTCACTGTTTGGTGACAATGGTAGGTTGTCTACTGTAATCCTATTAGGATTATTCAGATGAGGTTATAAGGAAAGTTAATCAAACATCAAGAGCAAATAGTATTCAGAGCTTTAGGACCAGACTTGCATTACAATCCTAGCACTGACAGTTATTATGTGTCTTTTGACAGTTTACCTCTCTAGCTTGCAAATTCCTTATGTGCACAATGGGGCTTTTAAAAAATGCATCTCATAGGGTTGTCCTGAGGGTTGAATGAGCACTGGCATAAAGAAAAGCTTTCACAATTGTTATTTACTGCTGATATTACACATAAGGTTAGGGAAAATACTTTAATCTATCTGAATCTCAGACTTATCTGTAAAGTGGAAAATAATAATATTTCTGCAGAATTTCCCTTGGTTTTTGATACAATGCATGTAAAACAGCACAGTATTTGGATGTAATAGGTGATCAATCATTTTATTGCATCTGCCAAGCTGAGTCTATGATATTTCTCTGGCCTCTTATTTTTTTATCATCACTGTCAATTAATATTTATTTAGTAAACAGAGTGTTAGGGGTATGTTCAGAGTGATATTCTTGGCAAATAAACAGGAAGTACAATGTATAGATTAGAGCACAGATAATCTAGGTTCTAATCCCAGCTCTGCCATTTACTAGTCTTGTGACCTTCAGCAAATTATATAACCAATCTGTGCCTCAGATTCCTTATCCCTAAAGTGGGAATGCTGTAGTGCCTATCTGGTCGAATTGTTGTGAGAATTAAATGAATGAATATATATAATGCACTTCAAGTAGTATCTGACACACAACAAGTGCTAAATAAGTATTTGCTATTTTTGTTCCCCCAAAGAGGGTCCAAAACACATCGTTTCAAACTCATACACACACATACACACTTGCATTTACTGACTTACTTGCCTATCTACCTTGGCTGGTCAAGGCTGAATAAGAGCATGCAATAATTTACCCAATATTGAATTTAGCTGAGAGATTAGTTTTGAACTATGTGTAAAGTAGATTCTAACAAGGCAAATTATTTCCTTATTATAGGGAAAATGAGTATGACCTTGAAGACACACCAATTTATGGTAACTTAGATAATGTGGTCCCAGGTAAGTTTTATTTTTCCAGAAATTAAATTTATTTATAAATCAATTACCTCACTTAATTCCACAAAGAATTTGAGGTAGCTTATTTTTTGTCACAGTCACATTTAAACGTTCCAATGGTAACCATAAATTCAGTATTTTTAGCATATCATTTAGCATATATTTCCAAAGCTGCATATCATAAATCATATTGCAACATTCAGTGTAAATCAACATCCTGTTTTTCTCTATTCTCTTTATTTTACTCTAGTAGTAATGAGAATACCGGAAGACTCTATTACCATGAATTTTGACACACACAGAATTCTATGAAATAAAGTTATTTCTAGAACAGTAAATGACCCAGGAAAACAGTGCTTTACACTCTGTGTATAAAAGCAAATCTACAGTGAATAATTTGGAACAAAGAACACATTCTCTGGTTTCTCTTGTTTTAACTGGTTCTTTTAAAGTAGAGAACCTAGGTTTACACTGATGACAAGCAGGGAAAGAGAAGCGCCAAACCATCACTGAGTGGGTTATACATTTTTTTGTTCTTTTGTAGCAAGTACTCTTCAATTCCCAGCAACCCTTATTACTTGAAATATCCCAACCACCCCAAAAATAAAATGCCCCTAAATGCCTCAGAACAAACAGCTGTGATCTAATTCCAGCGCTCTGATGAGAGAAGCTGTTGAGAGTAACGCTAGCATTTAACACTATCCTTGCCCTGTAAGAAGTTCACTTAATTCATGATAGGAGACTTGGGGGTTAATTCCTGTTGATCTCTGAGTCTCAAACACAGAGATTTCCAGTAATGGGCTAAATTTATCTGAATCTCTATATATCAAAACAGTATGGAATCTCCTAACGTTACACACATGAGAATTTTATAGGAGTCAAGAATTTATTTAATTTTTGTCTTTCCCCCCATGGTAAAGTGTCCTCTAAACTCTGCACTCTGAGGAATCAGAAACTATTTTTCAGGAATAGACTATTAAAAATAACTTTCCTTCCCATTTCCCCTTGCAGAATTTTGGTGCCCACCTGTAATATCTGAGGACTTAATTTCTTATGTATTCTGGTGGCTCAAAGCCCACCATATCTGCAGTAGCCATGTCTAATAAGCACAGGTGTCACTCCTACAGGTTCTGATTTAGTAGTTCCAAGATAGAGCTCAGGAACTTGCTATTTAACAAGCCTTCCAGGTGATTCTAATGCATGTTTTCCATGACCCATGCTTTGAGAAACATCACCCTACGGGCCAGTTCTCTGCATTGCTTTTCAGAAAGGGTTGAATGATTTTGAAGTACCTTGTATTATAGTAAACATATATTTTTATCTATGGGGTCAAACTGGTGCAATCCACATCTCTGCCAGGTTACTTGCCATCCTACAAGTCATTAACTCTCCTTCTTCTCCCTTTTAAATAGGAGTATCTGGGGAAAGAAAGGTACGGATGATTCAGTAAGCATCCCCACAGGATGAAATAAGTGCAGCAGGTCTGCTGGCTGGTGGACATGTACAAAAACACCCAAGTACTTAGTAAAAGCATTATACACCCCAGACCCTCAAAACAGCCTGGCTGAACTGTCCTGTCACTGATTTATGGGATGACAAACATAATCTAAACCCTCTTTTTCAAAAATGGTATATAAGGTTAAGAAGGCCTCTTAGTAAAATGTCTTACTTAGGGAAAAAATTACCAAATCGTAATCATCAATATATGTGCTCTGTGCTTTATGCCATCTGCACCATTTGTAATCACGCTTAAAGAGAACACAGACAATCCTTTAACTCGTGGGATCTCAATAATATCTAAATGGTAGTTTAAGTTGAGATTGTCATGTCTTACAATGGTATAAAAAAATTAATATGATCTAGTCCTTATCCCAAGTGACCTTCTTTTGTCTAATTGTTAATGCTGTAGGCCAACAGACTTCTCCACAGTCTGATCTGCAGAGCAGTTTGTGCTTCCTTACCTCTTTGTTTCTTCACAAAGAAGCCTAGTCAAATGATCCCTGAAGGTTTCACATTTATAGCTAAATGTTGTTTGGGTCATGTATTTTTATTCATGCCAGGATTTTTTATTTTTCCATTGTAAATCTCTTTTCCACTCCCAAGAACCAGTGGATGAAAACTACTATGAACAAATGAAAGCCCAGCCAGAGAGATCTGTGAACAAACTGCAAGACGCCCCACCTTCACAGGTAAGTCTTGTTTTCCGTATCAAGGGCCAAGTTCAGCCTAGGTCATAGCACAGCTGCATGTTTCAAGAGCATAAAAGCAGCACATTCTGATAAACATCAGAAGCAGCCTGTTAGAAATTTTGCATTCTGAGTCGGTGTCAAATCTGGAGCCTGAGCTCTAATGAAAAGCTCAAAGGCAAATAAATAGTACTCAGAGCTACACTTAAAGAGTCAAAATTACGTACAACTACAAAGGCAGTAGATTTCAAGGGAAAAGTGGATTCTCTTCCTAAAGTATTAGTTAAGCTTTTCCTTTCAGAGGGAAAAAAAAATTACATGTATCATAGAAATAAATATAAACGGTGACACATGCAGAATTCTCAGAAGACCTAGATGTCGGGAATTTATGGCAGATGGGGAGAAAGAGACCTTTAGTGAAAAGATAAATTAACTAACTATAAAAGACCATACTTCTGTTTTATTTTTTTAAAATGAGTGTAAATTTAATACAAGTCCTATGGCTATGGTCTTATGACAGGAGATTTACATGTGGCTTGTGTGGAGATAGGCAGGACTAAAGCCTAAGTAGAAACAGAAAAACCCAGGAAGAAATGGGTAGTTTATCTTTTTACTACCACAATCAGTTCAGCATCCTCAGACATAGCACTGCCATTCACGATTCTTAGCATACGTGAGGCTGAAATGTTATAAATTTCAGTTTTGATGGTTCTTTCTTCTCCTCGATCTCGTCCCTTTTATTATGTGCTCTTGTGCTATTCCCTAGAAACAGTCATAGGGCCAGCATTTCCTGTGCAGTTTTTACATGTCAGGCTTGTATTATGTGCTTTACAGGCATATCTTTTTAGATTCCTGTAAGGGAGACAGCACGGTTATTCCCATTTGACAGAGGCTTGCAAAAGATGAAAAACTTAACCTAGAGACTTAGAAACTAAGTGGGGAGACAGAATCCAAACTTAGTCCTGCCTAATAGAAAACACTCTCCTCCCAAAGATGGGTCAGAACTTGGAAACTTCCCATTAAGATAGAATTTCTCTTTTTCTTTGTAAAAAATCAAATTCTTGAAATTTTTATTAAGAAACCAAGATGTGGTGAGGTTTAAGCAAAATGTAAGGTCGTCCTCTCATGGGCAAATCTGTCATGTGATGTTCAATTAATTGTAAATGTATTTTTTAGATAAAAGATATGAAAAACTGCATGTTATAATATGATCTGCAAAATTCATGGTAATATTCATGACAATAAAGAGAAAACCTGTCAAGAAGGTTAAAATGTAACTACACCACCTGAAATGCAGAGATTCACAGGACCTTAGTTATGAAAGAACTGAGAATTCTGAGTAGAAGTTGCTGTTTAAAACATGTAAATTAAACAGGCCAGCTTTATTTGTGCTGCGTCTGGTTTTTACTCAACTGGAAATTGTGCAAAGCCTTAAAATATCTTTCAAAGTCTGCTACTTTATAAATTATATATTTAAAGACACTTCTAAGGAGACTAGTCTTCATTCTATTTCACCCTTCTGACAAATTTAATTTCAAAAATTATTTCTTTTCTTTCTTTTCTTTTTTTTTTTGCGGTATGCGGGCCTCTCACTGTTGTGGCCTCTCCCGTTGTGGAGCACAGGCTCTGGACGCGCAGGCTCAGAGGCCACAGCTCACGGGCCCAGCCGCTCTGCGGCACGTGGGATCTTCCCACCAGGGCACGAACCTGTGTCCCCTGCATTGGCAGGCGGACTCCCAACCACTGCGCCACCAGGGAAGCTCAATTTCAAAAATTAGAAGTAATCTCTTTGGTTTTTTAAATTAATTTTTATTGGAGTATAGTTGATTTACAATGTTGTGTTAGTTTCAGGTGTTCAGCAAAGTAAATCAGTTATACATATACGTATATTCACTCTTTTTCAGATTCTATTCCCAGATAGGTCATTACAGAGTATTGCGTAGAGTTCCCTGTGCTATACAGTAGGTTCTTATTAGTTATCTATTTTACATATAGTAGTGTGTATATGTCAATCCCAATCTCCCAGTTTATCCCACCCAGAAGTCATCTCTTCATACTTGATCAATTCCATTTTATTAGAATGACCATTATCATCAAAAACACTACCCAGGGCTTCCCTGGTGGCGCAGTGGTTGAGAGTCCGCCTGCCGATGCAGGCGACACAGGTTCGTGTCCCGGTCCGGGAAGATCCCACATGCCGCGGAGTGGCTGGGCCCGTGAGCCATGGCCACTGAGCCTGCGCGTCCAGAGCCTGTGCTCCACAACGGGAGAGGCCACAACAGCGAGAGGCCCGCATACCGCAAAAAAAAACAAAAAACAAAAAACAAAAAAAAAAACACTACCCAGTTAGCTACTATGATACATAGTTTCTTTGGTCAATTACAAAAGCATAACGAACCTATAATATAATGCAATAAAGCCTGATGGATAAAGTGTTTGTCGGAAAAGGGAATAAGCTTCTTGTCCTTTGAAAATGATGTGTACAATTCAGAAGTTGTAATTTCAGTATCTAAGTCTACTATTAACTAGGAAGAGATGATCAGGAAACCTAACGATAAAATGAGTTCATGAGAGTTCTCATGTCTTAAAAAAATTTGAAGGATGCAAGTGTGAACTTGTTTCTCTTCTCTTATCCTCCTGTTAAAACCTCTCACCTATCCCTCCTTTCCCTCCTATGTCAGAAGCAACCTCTCCTCTTTCCAAAGCCAATACTCCTACTTGTACTCTTGAGTATTTCTCCTATTTCCTTCAAGATCTTGCACATTCAATTATTTAATTTGTCTCCATTTCTTTCTTTAAACGAATTACTACTGACCTACTAATATACACAAATCCCTGCAATATTTAAAAACAAATAAAACAACAAAGCTCTACTTCAACCTGTTTTTCTCTCTAATTCCTAAACTGGTGTTTACTTTCTTCCATGGTTTCCATTTCTTTTCATAGATACAAATTCTTTTTTCCCTGTCTATATTTTCCATGCATCTATTCAAGTAGAACAACACTCTGGAAGTCACAAATGACTATTACACGTACACATTGTGGTCCTTTCTCAGGACTCTTGTTCATTGAACTCTGCAGGACTTGATAAAGCGGACCAGTTGTTGACCAGACATACATTACTTGCTTTCAGTTATAAGTGCAAAAACCCAATTCAAACCACTTTAGCATAAAAGGGAAATCACTGGCTCATGTAACTGGGAGACGAAAGGGTGTCTTGTGTTTTTGAAATGATTGAATATGAGAGCTCTCTCCATTTCTTCACCCTCCTTCTCTGTTACTGACTTCATTCTCTACTATTACCAACAGACTCTTCCATTGAGGCTGGGAAAGCCACTGGAGACTCAGATTTTCTTCCTCCCAAATCCAGAAAAAGATATCTTTTCTATTTCTGCAACTGTACCTCAATCCCAAAGATGCCATGTAATTGGCTCTACTGAAGTCACATGTCCACCCTTGGGCCAACTTCTGTTGGCAGGAGGATGGGTAGTGTAATTGGTTCCAGCCTGGGTTGCATGCTTAATCCTGTGCTAAGCTTGGAGTACAGTATTGTGATTGATAGGCTCTCCAGGACCAGATAGAAGAGGGAAATTTCCTAAAGGAAAATGGAGAATTTATCAAAGAAAGAGAATAGAACAAAGTGCTGGACAGTCAAAAAAGATATCCACCCCTTTGTATTACCAAGTGTCTTTTGGTTATCTTTCTAACTTCACTGACATCTTCTCTATCTATCTAGTCAAAGGCAAGGCAGGTCTGAAAAGCATGAGGTGTATTCAGGAAGCAGTGAAATGTCCAGTTTGCTTGAAATAGAGAGTTTATGTAGGTGAGTACTGGGAATCAAAATAGAAAGTGTGGAAGTATAAGCATAGAAAACCTTGAATGCCATGCTATAAAATTCAGATTCTAGGCTAAAATTTTTGAGACAGAATGGTAAAATATTGAAGTTATGCCTTAGGAAGATAACTTGAAGACAGTATATGGGCTAACTGGCAGAGTGTAGAGACTCAAGCAAAGATACAAGTTACCTATCTTCTATACAATTTTCCAGAAATGATTATTTTACAAATAAAAAGTCAGACAAACATACAAGAGAGGTTGTAAATAGAGCCATCCCCCTGCCTGGTAGAGAAGATTTAAGACATTTAACTTTTAGCATGAAAACAAGTGCCTACAGGGAGAAGCTTATCCATGCATAGGGGTTTTGTTAATCCAAATGTTGCTTTCTTTACCCTAGACTCCACAAATTGATATACCTTTGGCTTACTCTGAATGGTAAATCCTTAATACAGAATATTTTGGTTTATTCAATAGCTGTCCTAAAGTTTAATTTAGCCTACAGCTCTGATAACCTTGAAAAACCAGGTTTGAATCGCGCAGGGCTGCTTAAACGCTGATTGTTTTCACCAGATGCATACTACAGTGCTACATGGTGAGGGGTTAGTTGAATTTGTGGATGCGGAACTGCGGAAATGGAGGGGCTGACCGTAAAATTATATATGAATTTTTACCTGCTCAAGGGGTTGGCATCCCTAACCCCCATGTTGTTCAAGGGTCCACTGTATATTATCTCTATTTGCTAATAATGTTGTAAGATAGGTACTCTCATTTTATAGCAAGAGGCTCAAAATAGTTAAAACAAACAAACAAATAAAAACTGCCCAAGGTCCCACGACCAGTATATTACAGAGCCGGAATTCAATCCTAAACTTTCAAACACCAAATTCAAGGTCTTGTCTTCAGGCCTATTGCTTTCCCCAAGTTTCTCTAGTCTCCTGCCCTTCTTATTCTAGTACTGACGCAGCTCTAGGCCAGAGAGGACTACCAGGCTTTCTTGGATGCAAATGAGTATCTCCAAGACCAAACTAAAGGGGCTCAAACAGGATCTGGGGACAGGTAGGCAAGAAGGAAGTAAAAAAAAGGAAAAAAAGGAAAAAATGGGAAAATGGGAAATGCAATTCTTGCCAAATGCCAGTCATATAAATGGACAGCTAACCTTATACTTTTTTTTTTTATAACGTAGCAAACACATATAGTTCTTTTTTTTTTAACCCGATTTTAATATTTATTTATTGCTGTGTTGGGTCTTTGTTGCTGTACGTGGGCTTTCTCCAGTTATGGCGAGTGGGGGCTACTCTTTGTTGCAGTGCACGGGCTTCTCATTGCCGTGGCTTCTCTTATTGCAGAGCACAGGCTCTAGGCATGCGGGCTTCAGTAGTTGTGGCACATGGGCTCAGTAGCTGTGGCATGCGGACTCTAGAGCACAGGCTCAGTAGTTGTGGCACACGGGCTTAGTTACTCTGCGGCATGTGGGATCTTTCTGGGCCAGGGATTGAACCCGTGTCCCCTGCATTGGCAGGAGGATTCTTAACCACTGTGCTACCAGGGAAGTCCCTAACATTATACTTCTGGGTCTCAAAAATGTAGAAAAATTTGGGAGTTTTGCGGGTACCATCAAATGACCAAGTATTAAACATATGTAAAGCAGATTTTTGATTGGTTAAATTCCTTCCGGTCATGCTTTGTTCCCAGTTTAACAAATTAGTATTGTTACTTGATAGGCAAAACACAGGGCAGGCACTCCCTGAGGTGAAGGCAGGGGGAGAGACAGGTAAAAATCCATCTAAAAGGTTCATGTATATTTTGAGTATAAAAAGAAATAAAACTATACACACAAAAAGTTCACTTAAGCATTTTCCACCCCAAAGTCTTATCATCCTAATTGACAAATTTGGCAAATAAGGTAGCTGAAGCCCAGAAAACAAGCTGTGTGTTTTTTATAGGCCTTAGAAATACCCAGAGGTTATCAACGTTAAAGAATGGCTAACAGTGAAGAATTAATATACCTTTCTTTCTAGGAAACTGAAGTAAAGATGTTCTATGCCTCACTAGATCACAGCTGTGAGGGGAAGCGCAGAAAGCACAAGAAACAGAAAACTTATTTGTCAGACAAGGATGAAGATGGGCAGGTACATGCAATGGATATCAACCTTTCTAAGACCACTTTGGTGGACAGTTTCCCACCAGAAAGCCAGGCAATAGAGGAAAACATTCATGATGATCCCATCAGGCTGTTTGGATTGATCCGTGCACAGAAAGAAACTGTAAACTAGCTGGACTATGGATCTAGCTCAGTGACCCAGCTCTTACTGGAAGTGGTTGTTAAAGAAATGAAGACCCCATATGACACAACATGATTTGTCAGGGTGATGAGCTGATCGTCTGTTGGTGCGATGGTGGCTTACCTTTTATACAGAGCTTATGTTATACACAGCAAATGGAATACCATACAAATTAGTTATTTAAATTAGTTATTTGAATTCACTTAAAAAATACTGATGTAGTCAAATGTAAATGAAATCAAGTTTGCAAATTGATCCTGATAACAAAATCATAACTTCAAAACAATTATTAATACTCAGCGAAATAAACCAAAAAAAAAAGGTTTTAAGCATAAATATGTTCTGGATCATGTTGAAAGAGAAATGAAAGTCAATGTTTTTTTTTTAAACAGTTCTCGTTTCTCATCAATGTGAAACATCCCATAATTGGAAGAAATTTCTGACTGAAAGGCATGGGAGACATTAAAACTTATTTCTAAGAGAAGAGGGATAATCTTCTTAAGAAATACTTTTCACAAATGGAAATATCTTTATTACTTCTAAAAATTATTATAAAATTAATGCATATTCCTTGTAACAATAAACAGTATCAAAAAGAATTTAGATATTCTACTAGCCAGAGATAATTACTGTGATCAACTTTCTATATATTCTAGATGTTTTTCTGGGCATGACCATATATATACCCACATATATGACCATTAGTTGTTTTTTTAACCAAAAAAGAAAAAAGGGGAATGATTATTTTATACATATTATTTAAACTTTTTTCACTTAACAATAATATATTATAGATTTATTTCCACTGTTATTTTTAACTGTAACTAACTACAGTTATAATTTTAATGCCTGCATAGCATTTCATTGATTATACCAAAACTCATTTAAATAATTTTGAAGTACATTTAGCTCATTTCCAATCTCTGTTTTTTTGCTTTTACAAATAACATTGTAATGAGAATGCATCTCAGCACATAGTTGGTACTTGTCTGACTTCTCCTTGAGGCTAAATGTCTAGGAAAAGAACTGCTGCTTTAAAAGGTGTGCATTCTGTAAGTCTCTACAGAATATATTTCTGAAAGACCAAGAGTTCGGTCAAAGTGTGTGTCCTATTTAAACTCATAAGTGCTCTTAAATTGCCCTCCAAAAAAAAATTAAAAAAAAAACTTTCTATCTCTCTCCATTTGGAGTAGGCGTTTAATTCGGTCTCAAATCAACACTGACCAAGGAAATTGTACATGACGGCTATCAGTCCTGCCCTCTGACCAGAGCTTAGTCATGCTTTCTTCAATTGTTTGTGGAACTCCTGAGGCAGTGTATGTACTAAGTTATACAATGATGAGGGAAACTGAGACTCTGCACCCGTTGAACTACAGGCTAGGAGAAAAGATGAGTAACAGGTTAACAAAGAAAAGTGTAGCTACTAGTAAGAAAAATACTATTAAGAAAACAGAAGAAAGAGGTAATGGAGAGAGGGCATCACTGAAGAAGAAATTTTAATTCTGAGAACTGAACAATGAGAAGAAGCCACCCAAGTAAAGAGAGGAAGGAAGAGCACATTTTGTGGAAGAATTCTATCCATATTTGGAAGTGCCTACTTCTGTCAATAATTATTTTCCATTATGAATCTGTAGAAAATTAAATGCTGATGACAAAGTAAAATATTTTAAGTTGTCCACAATGCCATAGGAAAGACAAAAATACTAATATTTAAGTGCAGAAGGAATCAGGTTTCTGATTCCAGAGAAGAGCCAAGAAAAACCCACAACAAATAAAGTTAATAATTACATACTGACTTAAAGTTTTTATGTTTAATTTAAAATAAAATCTTTGCTATCATATATGCTTATGTTGTTGAATTTCTATA
This sequence comes from Neophocaena asiaeorientalis asiaeorientalis, assembly GCF_003031525.2. Lineage (NCBI taxonomy): Eukaryota > Metazoa > Chordata > Mammalia > Artiodactyla > Phocoenidae > Neophocaena > Neophocaena asiaeorientalis. The sequence continues at coordinate 5,737,340 of NW_020185333.1, read as the reverse complement.
TATACCATGGTTCAGTAAAAATAAAGTTAGATTGTATTTTTGGCAGTTGTTTTTTCCTGTAATTATTCCACATCATTCACTTACATTATTTACCTGGCACCTGGAAATATTTGAATTTTTTGCCTCTGGTTTATATCATTTGAATTCCAAAATATTTTAAAGTTTTTTGTACCAGATATATCTGATGCCCATTAGTCAGGAAGGTTTTTAGCTACAAATTTAAATTCTTTAATAGATATAAGGTTTTTCAAGTTACCTATTTCTTGTTGAGTGAACTTTGTAAATTTGTGTCTTTTGAGGAATTTGTCCCTCTCATCTAAGTTGTTAAATTTATTGGCATAAAGTTGTTCAAAATATTCTCATATTATTCTTTTAATATCTGTAGAATTGGTAGTGATTTCACTTCTCTTTGATACTGATAATTTTCTTCTTTTTTCCCCATCTAGAGATTTATCAATTTTATTGATTTCCTGAAGAACAAGTTATTGTTCACATAATTTTTCTATTGTTTTTACATTTTCTGTTTCATTGATTTACCCTCTGATCTATATTATATCCTTTCTTCTGCCTATTTTGTGTTTCATTTGTTCTTTTTTCAGCATTTTAAGGTGGAAACTGAGGTCATTAATATAAAACTTTTCTTGTCTAAAATAGGGATTTAGTCTCATAAATTTCCTGGTTGGGTTAAAAGCAACACTCTTGATATCTGTTTTTTATTTGTCCCATCTGTTCTTTATTTTTTCCTCTTTTTATAACTTCTTCTAGATTACATAAGGTTTTTTTTATGATTCCATTTTATCTTCATTGTTGGATAATTAGTTACAAATCTATGTAGTGTTATTTTAGTAATTTCTTAGAGTTATTAATAAACATCTCTAACTCATTACAGTCTACATTCAAATGATAGAATACCTCTTTAAATCTTAAAACAGTGAACTTTTACTTCCCTCCTCTGACCTTTGTGCTCCGGGTTTTATACATTTTATGCATTGTTATTATTTTTTACTTTAAAAGGCCAATTATCTTTTTTTTTTTTTTTAAGCGGTACGCAGGCCTCTCACTGTTGTGGCCTCTCCCGTTGCGGAGCACAGGCTCCGGACGCGCAGGCTCAGTGGCCATGGCTCACGGGCGCAGCCGCTCCGCGGCATGTGGGATCTTCCCGGACCTGGGCACGAACCCGTGTCCCCTGCATCGGCAGGCGGACTCTCAACCACTGCACCACCAGGGAAGCCCCAATTATTTTTTTAAAAGGCTTAAATAATAATAAAAAAAAATGTCTTCATGTTTAGCCCTGTAGTTAACATTTCTAAAACCCCTCAATGCTTTGTATAGATCCAGGCTTCCATCTAGTATCAGTATTCTTCAGCTTAAAGGACTTCCTTTAACATTCATTTTTCAAGCCTGCTGGTGATGAATTCCCTCAGCATTTATGTATCTGAGAAAGTCTTTATCTGCCTTCATTTTTGAAAGATATTTTCATTGGGTAAAAAACTTCAAGGTTGAGTTGACTATATGTTTCTTTCAGCGATTTAAAGATACTGTTCTATGGATTTCTTAGTTGCATTGTTTCTGAAGAAAAATCTGGTGTCATACTTGTCTTTGTCCCTCTGTGTTCTTATCCTTCTCTGATTGATTGTTTTAAGATTTTTTTTATCACTGGTTTTAAACAATATGCAATATTTTTTAAAATATATTTTTTATCCCATTCCCCATTTCCAGGTTCTTCAACTACTTGCAAATTATCCCACATTTTACTTATGTTTATTTCAGTCTTTTTTTTTTTTCTGTGTTTTATTTTGGATAATTTCTCTTGCTGTGTCTTCAAGGTCACTAATTCTAAAATGTCTATCTGTCAATAATCCCTGAGAGATATTTTTAATCTCAGACAATTTAGTTTTTATCTCTATAAATTCAGTTTGGGTATTTTCTTCTTGCATCTTTCATGTCTCTATCAAACATGTTTAATCTTCTAACTTCTTGTACATATTGAATACAGTTATAACAACTGTTTTAATGTTTTTATCTAATTCTATCATCTGTCATTCAGAGTTTCAACTGATTGATTTTTCTCATTCTGGGTTGTATTTTCCTACTTTCAAAAATTCTTGGTAATTTTTCATTAGGCAGAAAATACTGTGAATTTTACTTTGTTTGGTGATAGATATTTTTGTAATCCTATGATATTCTTGAGTTTTGTTCTGGGAATGGTCAAGTTACTTGGACACAAATTGATTCTTTAGAGTCTTGCTTTTTAAACTTTGATAAGCAGGACCAGAGTAGGGTCTTGCCTCAGTAATAGGCTGAATTTAACTTAGGTAAAAAGCTATTCTGACCCTCTGAATTATGAGGTTTTTCACCCCAGCTGTTGAAAACAAGTACTATTCCCAGCCTTTTGTGAGCCATAGGCACTGTTTTCTCTACTCTTTTTTCTAGGTCTTTCCCCAAGCTTTGCTAGTTTTCTTACATGCATGCACTGATCAGTATTCAGCTGAATCCTCAGTGCAGACTCTTTACACATCTCCAGAGTTCTTTCTATATGCAGCTTTTTCCTATTCAGTACTCTGCCTTCTTGGTTTCTCTTGACCTGCAGCTTCATCTCCTCAGTTCAGGAGATCAGTGGTCAATACTTACACTCCCTCTACCTGCTCTAGGGCCTGAAAACTTTCTCCAGGCAATAAGATAGGGCAATAGTAGGGTTCACCTCATTTATTTCCCATCTTTCAGGGATCATTTTTCTTCATTGCCTGATGTTCAAAGTCTTGGGTATCATTGTCTCATATACGTTGTCTGGATTTTAGTTGTTTAAAGTGGGAGGGAATATATTCAAGTGAGAGGATAAATCCAAGATGTTATTCTATCTTGATGAGAAGCAGAACCCCAAGCACCTCATTTCACTTTAGTGTAATTTTACAATATATTTTTAGTGTAATTTTGTGTAATTCTATAAACTAATCAGGACTCTTTGAAATGTTAATTAATAAGCTATGAATTACTGATCATCATGCAATCATTAAAAATATATATATACTTCACCTATGACAGTTCTCAGAGATTATGTCCCAGGAGGAGTATCATTATAAACTTTCACATTTCAACTGAAAAAGAAAATGTACAGAAGAAAATATAGAGAACATTTTTGACTAGAAAAACAGATGAATTCCAAAGTCTTAAGATTTTCACTGAAAATATCTTAAGGTCCCAAAAAGTTCAACTTAAATCTCAAGAATAGGAACAATAACTCATTTTCCTTTGGTATTAAAGGACTTATTTCTAGAAGAGTAAAGGCAGGATGATTAGTTTTGAAATATGCTTAAATCTCTCTGAGGTTTTGCCTTCACTTGATAAACAGAATTGATAATTTATATTAAGACACTAAACAAAATTTAGAGAAGATAACAAGAAAGAATACAAATTTGACAGATGCTCTAGTAATGATGCTTGCTGTTCCTTTAACCTCTTCTGAAGAAGCTGCCTTACCTACTCATAGCTTCTACCACCTAAGACATCATGGCAACACAGTGCATCCTCTAAACCAATCTATAGATTGGACAGTTATCAGTGGGGGCTGAGCCAAAAGGATGCTATTAAACAGAACTGGGGCCTTGGGAAACAAGGCACAATTGCAAGGGGACAGAAACTAAGAGTAACACAAGGAGATAGTTGGTAGAGAATGGAATTCAAGACTCTATAAGTGGTCAGATTAATTAGAAAATCAGTATAACAACTATTATTTATTAAGAACTTACTAAGTGCAAGACACTGGTCTAAGTGCTTACCTGCATATATAATTTAATTATATAACACCCTAAAAGATGGAGGCTATTATAATCATAATCTTACAGATGAGAAAACCAAGACTGATAAAGATTAACTTGCCCAATATTGCACAAATAAGTTATAGATTCAGGATTTGAACAAGCAGTCCAAGTCCAGAGCTGGATCTGTTAAGAAGCTGATACCTTCAGTTGGTTAAAAGCACCTTGGGCCCTAGTTCTGGATTGTCCTTACACCCTACCTATTTAATCATAGTGCTCTCTCCCTATTTCTAGTATTTAAAATCAAAAGAAGCTAACTAAAACAAATTGAAAAAAAGTATTTCTTAAAAATGTTGAAAAATAATGAAATTTATGGTAGTTTTCACAATACTAAGAACCTCTCTAGTTTAGGACGAATCTAAATATAAGTCCACTTAACTGACAGTCTGTAGCTTTCAATAAACACCAAGACTTCTACCACAAAATGTTCATATTAAAGTGTTTTTTACAAGCTAGTATTTTATTAATGCCACTTGCCTTTAAATACCTAGGCACTTCTTTATCAGTCTTGTATCCCAATTTTAGGGGAAAGAAATAGATGTCATTGCTTCAGTAACTTTGGATGCTAAGTCAAGTTCACTCCCATAAAAGACAAAATCCAAAACAAACTTGCAAAAAAAATTCCAATGTTAAAGCTAAAACCTTGTTTTGTGCTCAATTTTGTCTAATTTTGCACACAGAGTTGAACGTTATCTCATTTAGAATCAGAGAAAATTTTATTTTAATCAAAATGGAAAGAATGGAATAAGAGTTTCAATGAGTACTGTCTTCAGCTGCCTTTGATATAATAAAGAACTCTTAACAAATCAGTATCCATCACCAACCTTGAGAGTTAGTAGATATTTGGTTTGGTTTTATTTTCATCTAACTTGATTGAGACAGTAGTTGGTAGATTAATTTTAAAAACTGGTCCAAGTGTTGAGTAATAAAAAGGTACCATTAGCATTTTAACTTAAAATGTATAAATATTTTTTATTAAACTTTTGATGTGGGGCAAGACCATTTCTTAAGAAAGCCTATGATAAGAGTTCCATTCCATCTTGTATAATTCTCACTGCCCATAAAACACTGTCTATAGTCCCAGTTTTAGTTTCTTTAAAGTGAACTTAGAACTTAAAAACATTTGTGATGAAATGTAAGTGCAGAATCCCTCTAGACCTTTTCTTCCAAGACTTTTATGGGAACTTTACCCACATCTAATTTGGCAGCAATTTTTAAGCAAGTAACATTTTTTTTTCTTGGCAAAATAGTAACTTAATTATCATACAGAAAGTTCTATCCACACCCACATTTCATTAGGACACATAATAATTATCTTATGTAATTACGATAACAAGTATAGCTAGCAAGTTTAGAGATAAACACCGCTGACTCTCAGGAAGTATACAACCCTGGTGGTGGAAGAAATTCAGCAGGCTATAAGAGTCTTATCTACTGGCCTTTACCACAAAAGCAATAGTAGTAGCTGAAATTATACCAATAGAAAGATTAATTTTTGAATTAAGCATTATTGTGTTTTTGTAGTCTTTCTTCAAAGAACAGAGAGAGAAAACTATTGAGCCAGCAGGAGCAAACTGTCAGTAGTTCTCCAATTTTTATTCTCCATTTATTCTTTCTCAGTATAGAAACTTGATTTTTTAACTGGTGACCAAAAGCAGGCCTTAATATTTCCCCAGCTTGAAAAATTTTAGACAGATCTCTTCCTGACTATAAGTCCCCGACCTCCCTTCTCCTGGAGTATTCAATTTAAAATACTTGTAATTACAAATTACTTCTTTGTCCCCTTTGAAATGTATATAAATTTTCTTAGGAGGCTTTTGGCAGTTTGAGGACCCAGGGGATGTCTTTCTCAAGGTCCTGGGAACCACTTCTTTGAAATGTAAACATCAAGGATGATGGTGCCCTTATTTCTCAGTCTCCTTGGGAGGGTAACTCTAGTGGGTACCTTGCTCCAAGTTGTAAAACTACCTTCTGTCATGGAGATAGGAGAAAATTTACATTTCCTTTGGGTAAGGCCAATTAGCAAACAGGTGGCCTAAGTGTACCCGCACCCCAGCTCCTAAAATTTTTCCAGTCCTTTGTTTCAGTGGAGTTGAGTTCAGTCTCCCCCTTCTATTGCAACAGTCTTGAATACAGTCTTCCTTGCCTGTTTAACTTTGTCCTGTGCAATTGATGCTGGGTGCATAGCTGCTGGAACAACTTTCCCCCCTGAAGCTGGGTGTGGCCTACTTAGGTAGTCTTTTTCTCTAGCTGGAATAAAGATGAGACAGCTAACATATGATTCAACAATCCCACTCTTGGGCACATATCTGGAGAAAACTCTAATTTGAAAAAGTACATGCACCCCAACGTTCATAGCAGCATTATTTATAATTGCCAAGATAAGGAAGCAACTTAAGTGTTCATCAACAGATGAATGGATAAAGAAAATGTGGTATACATAGACAATGGAATACTACTCAGCCATAAAAGGAATGAAATAATGCCATTTGCAGCAACATGGATGGACCTAGAGATTATCATACTAAGTGCAGTAAATCAGAAAGAGAAAAACATACACCACATGATATCATTTATATGTGGAATCTAAAATATGATACAAATAAACTTATTTACAAAACAGAAACATAATCACAGACATAGAAAAACTTACGGTTACCAAAGGGGAATGAAGTGGGGGAGGGATAATTAGGTGTTTGGGATTAGCAGATACAAACTACTATATATAAAATAGAGAAACAACAAGGTCCTACCATATAGTACAGTGAACTATATTCAACATCCTGTAATAAACCATAATGGAAAAGAATATAAAAAAGTATATATATATATATATATATATATGTAAAACTG
>NW_020185333.1:5666345-5729943 GCF_003031525.2 Neophocaena asiaeorientalis asiaeorientalis | reverse complement strand
AAAACAGATAAACAACAGGGACCTACTGTATAGCACAGGGAACTATATTCAATGTCTTGTAATAACCTATGATGGAAAAGAATCTGAAAAAGAATGTATATGTAACTGAATCACTTTACTGTATACCAGAAGCTAACACAATATTATAAATCAACTATACTTCAATTAAAAAAAAAAACAAGATGTGATGGCTGAATTTGAGCAGCCATGTTAGATCACAGGATGGAAGCCACAGGCTAAAGATGGCAGAGAAACAACAGGAAGAGCCTAAGCCCCTAACACATGCAACATCATTCCAATCTTGGACCAACTATATCCAGCTTCTTCAATGTGAGAGAGAAATTTCTGTTTTATTTAAGCCATTGCTATTTTGATGTTTCTGTTACTTCCAGGTGGGCCTCATCTAAGTAATGCATCCACAAATACCTTGGTTTCATTCTTTAGCTAACTTTTCTCCAGCAGGTAATAAGGAGTGCTAAAATAGTGTTGTTTGGGGTGCGGGGGGTTGGCAGAATGAGATCCATTGGTATATATCCATGCACAGTATCTGTTCCATACCAGTCAGAATAATCTTAGAGATTAAAGAAAAGCCAGTTTTCAGGAAGATAAATACATATTGAAATTCCTCACATATGCATAAACTTGTTTCCTCTACATTAAAATTTAGACCTTTTTCTTTTTAATTTAGACTGTTTTATATATGATTTTGAAAACTAAATTTGCATACCGTTATTGATTATTTACAAGTTCAGAGGAAATACAATCAAAAGAATAAAATTGTGCCTTAAGAGATCACTGAAAAGAAACTATTTGGCAAGATATTTTAAATATTTTAAATAAATATTAAACAACTAGTTTGTCACTCTAATCTTGCTATCAAATTGTTAGGGACAATAACACTTGCTGTACTTTTAATTACCAAATTGTTATCAGTTTGACCTAATTCAGTCAGCCCATCTGGCCCTGGAAGACAAGGTTCCAGCAAAGATGTAAATTAAGTGGGCTGCAGAGTTCAACCCTGATATAGGTCAGAGGAAAGCAACAGAGAAGTGAGATCAGATTCTAACCAGGAGGCAGGTGTGCAGCCTCTTGTTGTAGAGCACTTAGGCAAGCAAGTTTCCTTTCTCCTCTAGCCTGAAGTGCCGCAGTGTCCCCTGCTCTATAAGTTTTTAAACCTTTGATTACCTTAAAAATGGAATACCTTTGGGGCTTCCCTGGTGGCGCAGTGGTGGAGAGCCCGCCTGCCGATGCAGGGGGCACGGGTTCGTACCCCGGTCTGGGAAGATCCCACATGCCGCGGAGCGGCAGGACCCGTGAGCCATGGCCGCTGAGCCTGCGCGTCCGGAGCCTGTGCATCCGGAGCCTGTGTTCCGCAACGGGAGAGGCCACAACAGTGAGAGGCCCGCGTACCGCAAAAAAAAAAAGAAAACCTTTGCCTGGGTCTGTTGACATCTTTTTGTCAATTTTGCCATTCTTGCATCCTTTGCATTCAATGAGGAATAACACATACTTCATTTGCAGTATCAGAATGTGGAAGATTAATGCTATATACACCTTCTTTCACTGTTAATAAGTAAAATCCCATTCATCTCTTAGTCCATTTCTGCAAATAAAAATGAGGTCGCAAGCCTGCTTTTTACTTTTTATGCTAAGTAATGAGGTTTACAAAGCCTCGTCTTAAAAAAAAGTACCAGTCTTCACAATTAACAAGAAGAGTCTAAAAGAAATGATGTCCCCTCTCTCCTTAAGTTACAGAGATAGAGAGCTTTCTGCATCATAAAACAAATTCAAAAGTTCTGATTTGATAAGGTATTAAATTGAGAACATTCACATCAATCTCGTCTCTTGCGCAAAAAGGAGATTTTGTGAATATTCATAACCATTACCAAATGGTACTGTTCTATTAATATAAATTTGTCCTTGGAAGCAGCATTTGAAGAAAAGATTCTTGTAAGACTTTGAAGACTTTAGAGATTGTTGCCATGCCCTGTAATAACAACCAAAAGAAACTTACAGTTCTGATTAGTTATCTTACCTGAACCGGTAGTATTATTGTAACTGTCATCTCAGTGTTTTTAAACAATATAAATACTTGTTGTACTAGTAAGTCATAACAGGAAATAATCACCGGCATTTTCCAGTTCTCTGACAATCATGATTGAACAACTTAAAGCCAATAACTGCAATTTTTCTTATTTTAACAAGGAGATTGTCTACTAACTTATCAGGAATAACATGTCACAAATATTTGAAAATGGAGGAATAATCCACCTATAGGCAGCCTACAAGTAATATATCTAAAACATAAGGATACAAAAAATTAAAAAGATGAAAAAAGATATAATAAGCAAGTAACAAAAGAAAGCTGACATAGCTATAATGATGTTAGGCAAAATAGACATGAAAACAGAAAGCAATAATAAAGAGGATCATTGCAATTCATAAAGTTAACATTTACTAAGAATATATAGTGATTCTAATTTGTATGTACCTAATATCATATCTAAAGCCAAAATTTACAGAACTAAAAGGAGAAAGTATAAAAATAAGAGACTTTGTTAAGGAGGAAATTTTTCCTCTACCCTTACTGGTTCTTCTGGCTGGTATAATAATTAAATTAAAATAAGACAGATTAACAGAAGAAAAACCAATTTAGTTTTGTATGTATGGGGTCCCCAAAAACCTGAAACGCAGAGAAGGGACCAAAGCAGGAAGCTTTTATACCTTTTAGACAAAGAGACAATAAATTTGTGAAGAACTGACAAGACAAAGAAGCTTAGATCTGAGTACTAATTAGTGAAGAATCTAAGCAGAATTTGTTTACATAGCCTTCTCAGCCCTAATTCCCTATCTTTGGTGATAAGGATGTCTCTTTACCTCCTGGTGCAGGGAAGCTACCTTTCATATGGGAGATTTATTTCCTGCTTTCAGGGGGACAAAGGAGGGTCAGAGGGTCCTTCTGGCACTGGCTGTTTCTTAAATAACTAAAATAATCAATATGCCACTTTGGCGTATTTTGTTATGGCCTGCCCTGAGCCACATCAACTTAAACGCAACTTTCTCTGTAATTTATGGATTAATACACAAAGAAATCAATAAGGATTTGGAAGATGCAGAAAATATAGTTAATATTGACCCAATGCAAAACGTATAAGCTGCTATGCTCTGGCAAACTGTTATACTGTGAAAGGGTTACAAGTTGGCCCAGAACTCGATTCCCTCTGTCCTAGGGAGTGCAGACAGTTGGTGTCTTGAGCCTCACAGATCAGTCTCATCTGACCTCAAGTAACCTCATTCATTTACCCTAGTAAGACATGATATGAAAATGTTTGAGAAGAACTGAGACAATGGACTTGTATAGAAAACTATATTCAGTAACTAGACATTCTTTTCAGGAACACATGGAACATTTATGAAAATTATTGACCACATTCTAAGCCATAAACTAAGCCTAAATATACATCAAAGAAGCAGAATTACACAGACACATTCTTTGACAATTAAGATAGAAATTGATTTTTTAAAAAAATAAGTAAAAAAATCATAAATTTAGAAATTATAAAAACATTTTTAAATAGACCATAGATAAAAGAATAATGAAAGTTAAAACTAAAAGGTAAAACTAAACTCTAATTCCACCTACTTGTGTGTTGTTTTTAAGTGATACTTAGAAGAAAATGCATAGTCTTAAATGCTCATGTTAGAAAAAAAATAAGGTGAAAACTGAAGCATTAAATATCAACTGTAAAAAGCTGGAAATAAAAATAAACATCAGTAAGTCTAAATAGAGAAATAAACAAAGGTAAGAGCAGCAATTAATTAGAAAAAGGAAAAAAACAGAATTAACAAAGCCAAAGTTTATTCTTTGATAAGGCATAATACTTTCAAACTTCTAGATCAGTGGTCTACGACTGAGAGCAATTTTGCTCTCCCCTCTCACAACCTTTCCCAGAGGACACTCTTGTCAGTGTCTGACAACAAAGTGTGATTGGAAATACAACCTGGGGTGGGGAGTGCTACTGGCATGTAGTGGGTAGATGCTAAAACTCCTGCAAAGCACAGGGCAGCCCCCAATAACAGAATCATCTGACCCCAAATATCAAAGTTGAGAAACCCTGCCTAGTTTGATGGATTAAGAACAGGGAGAAGCCATTAGTACACAGTCTTAGGAATGAAAAGGGGCTCATGTCCACAAATACAGAAAAACATTAAGAAAGATAATTATATTGTTACCAAATGTATATATGCAAAAATGGATAGACATTTAGATAAAATGCATAAATTCCTAGGAAAATACAAATTACCAGAACTAAAGAAAAGACAGAAAAACTAAAATGTTCTATAACTGTTACAGAAGTTGACTCAATAGTTTACAGCCTTCCTACTGAACACAGGTACTCTCCTACTCTGCTGGTAAAGAATACAATACAGTACACAGTGGAGGGCAATTTGGCAATACTTATAAAAATTACAAATCCATTTGCTCTCTGACACAGCATTCCCATTTTAAAGAATTCATTCTATGGATACATTAGGATATATTTGAAATGATATTTTTACACAGCATTTACTGCAGCATTATTTGCAACAGCAAAGCAATAGGAATCTTGTTAAATGAACTCTGGTAAAGTCACTAAATGGAATACTATGCAGCTATAAAGAAGAATGAAGACATACTGTGCATTAATGTGAAAAGCTCTCAGGATATGGATTAAATTTTTTTTAAAAGCACAGTCTGTAACAGTGTATAATGTATGCTGTCTTTTGCATAAGCAAGTCAGGGGTGGAGGAATCAGAATATACATATATTTGCATTTACTTTTATTTGTATAAAGAAAAATCAATATACACACAAACAAATCAAGAAATGAGGTGAACATGGAAAAGGTTGGGAGTGTGACTTCTCACCCAGAGAATAGAAAAAGAGAAAAGAGTCCTTAATCTATTTTATGAGGTTATGATAATCTTGATAGCAGAAACAGATAACAATGGTATACGTCCACCCCACTTAAGAATATAGATACAAAAAATTCTAAATAAAAAATTAGCAAAACAAACCCTGCAATTTATTAAAAACAGCTTGACAAAAGATAGCGCTTTACCACATTAAAGATCTCAATATATGAAGAAAATGCAACATTTATTCATTAAAAAACAAAAAAAAACCTCTCAGGACATTTAGTCTAGAAAATCAGGAGTCAGATAAAGATGCCTACTATTATTGCTCCTATTCAACATGATTCTGTGGGATTCTTTTTGGCATGATAAGAAAAAATAAAAAGTAAATTTAAAAACTAGAACTATAATAACAGATTATATTATAAACTTTAAAAAATTCCTGTTACAGAAATATTAGAATTAGAGAGTTTATAAGAATGTTAGGCATAAAAAAAATCAAACCAAAAGCAATTGCATTTTTACATACCAGTAACAGAATACAGCCTAAAATAGTTACCACTTATAAATTAATTAATTAATTAAACGGTGCCTTTATGTAAATATAGCAGAGATAATGAAAATTTAAATGGAAGACATTAAAGTCTATTTAAATAAATGGAGAGAAATGCCATGTTTGTGGATCACAAGAGTCAAAGTTGTAAAGATATCATGTCTTCCTAAATATATGTATAGATTCAATGCATTTCCATCCAAATTCCAATAGGCTTTTTCATGCAAGTTAGAGGCTGATTCTAAAATTTATATAGAAATGTAGAGGGCCAAGAATAGCCAAAATACTTTTGAAGGAGAATAAAGTTGGGGAGAGAAGTTGGTGCTGGGACGTGAGAGCACACCAAAAAAGAGGGGAGGGGGAGAGGAAGGAGGGAAGTAAGGAGGGGAGGAGAGAGAAGGAGAACAAGATAGAGGGCTTTTGCAAGCATGGGGGAGATGATGGTTGTTTAGGGGGTATCTTCAAAGGGCAGATATATGTGCCTTACTCTTGGGACCCCATATTTGGTGTTGGCTGTGAAATGTCCATGGAAGCAGGGTTTGAATCACAGACATATTGGGAGCGGTGTTAAAGGTTTCTGAGGCAGAACAGGGTGAGGACTCCTGTGAGAAACAGGTCAACAGCAACATGCAGCAGGAGCAAAAATGGTAACAGGGACCTTATGTTCAGGCAACATGAAAGATTCCCTCTAGGGAAGTGGAGGTGCCTCCAAAAACACACTCAGGATTGAATTTCATACAATCTTAACAACTGCAGAATTAATTTGATTTACACAATAAAAGCAATGTAACTTTTCCTGTTCCAGAGACTGATCTACTCAAACACCAACCCAAATGAACAGGGTTTCTCTTGCAGAAATAAATCACAGCACTACAGCCAGAGAAACGGGGCAACAGCAAAAATATGGAGCACAACTTCTTTCAAGGCTTTTGTTTAATGATTGCTCAGATTCACCTTGCCTGAGATGGCTCTGACAGTAAGTGCACTAAATATTAACAAAGCAATATAATAAAATTGACTTTTTAAATGTTGACGTTGTTGTATCCTGATTATTTTATTTGGTGGCTGTTTATCAGTATAAAGCTGTACAAAAGTGATACAAATTTCTGTCTTCAACATTTTATTGGCCTCACTTTCTATCCAGGATAATTAAACAAGTAAAGATAATTGGGCAAATGAAGGTGAAAAAAGCATGGTAATCACTTGTCATTCTAATCTCATCAGCAGATAATTCATCTAGCTCAGACATGCTACTATTTAATGTACCTCCTTTCAATTTGGGTAGTGTTGCACTCTAATCAGGGGAATTAAAGCATACTCAGTTATAGAGGAACGATCTATAAGGTAGGAGGGCTGAAAAAGCTAAGCTCTCTGTATGTGCATTTTGCTTAATAGCACCTGCCTATGTGTCACCAACAAAAGTCAAACTCTTTGACTCTACTTTCAAAGTCAATTGGTATGGAGTGAAAAGTAAATAAATGTTTCCTTAATAATCGATATCTTGTGTTCAGTAAGGAAAAGGAAATGATTCTGAAGAAAAGTGAAAACAAAAGCCTCTGCTAAATTTGAAACTGGCCCATTTTTCCAAAACTAATTAGACTCATATTAAATCATTCCAGTGGTTCTTTGGGCTTTAGTAACTTTATCACGATTTATTCATAATAGCTTTCTCCTTTCATCACTAGATATGGGGGGCAGGGGGGGAAGCCCACCAAATAGCATAATAACAAAGAGCTGTTGGATGTGATAGAAATTTCCTAAGAAGGAAAATATGCTTAATATTATTTTTCTCATCTTTTTGCTGTGTTTTGAAAGCTGCTTATCACAGAACAGGTTGTATATAATGTATTTATTATGTTACATAAAAAGTGAGAGAGTATACAGTGAGCCTAATCATGCTGTGTGTGTTGGAAACAGTTTTTGCCTGAGTAGGGCCAGAAAAGGATTCCTACCAAAAATCCCAAATCCACACTGACTCCAAACTGCTGCCCACTACTTATCATGCCTCTCGGCACTTGGTTCTGACGTTTCTACTTTATTTTTGTATGCTTCCAAGGGAGCTCAGAGAGCTCAGAAAAGCACTGCAGTGGGGCCATATGATCTGAGCCACAGCACCCCACCCCCAATAACTCTCAAGGGTTTTGTAGGGCCCCTCCAGGATATGCTGCAAAGCAAAGGGCTTTGTCACTTTTCTGACAATGCATAAACCCAAGAGGAAAGCCTTTCTGTTTGTTTTGTATTGAAATTCAATTTCATTTCAAAAATAGAAGTCGAGTCAAATCAAACTATTTGCTATTTGTTGCATAGATTCTTAAGTTCTTCAAGGAATGAAGTTCTCTACCGGGCAGAATGTCAAAAAGGTCAGGGATCCCTTTGATAAATGCTGAATCGTGATCTTGTTTCCATTTTTCTAAGGTGTGCGTGGGCTGAGTAGCTTGTATACAGATGGAACAGTCAAGGAAAGAATCTAAGGATTTCATTTTTAAATGTGTACAAATTTTTGCAAGTCTACAGATTGGCTTAGCACATCAGAAAAGGATCTTCTCCTCTCTGGGCCTCTGCCTTGCCCACTTGCTGCTTTTGAGAGAACTACCCAAAGCCATGTGTCCAGCTGAGATGGTCACATACTATACCACTCAACCCATGGCTGACCCAAGGGTAGTCCCTGGTCACTGGACTATAATATGATCTGTTACATGGATCTTTTTCAAGCCAAGGAGTAATGACAATTCACTGGACCAATCAGATTCAATATTGCTATTTTTTTTAGGCTGGAGATTACTGAAAAAAACCATAATTTGTAGTGGGTCTAGAATGAGAAAGACAGTAAGAAGCAGAGGGAGAAAGAATATCTGAAAAATATAGTGGCATAACTCTAGAACAAGGATCTGTGTTAAGTGCTCCTAAAGGCAGCTTTACTAGAATTCAGTTTGTATCACCAGAGCTGCCATCCATCAGACCACTAGAGCTATTGCTGTGTCATGAAGATATTTCTGTCTCACTGAAACTTGGACGCATAGGTCATTTATTAATTCAACAGATATTTATCAAGCACTTAGTATATGCTAGGCACGGTTCTTGATGTGGACAACACCACAGTGAAACAGCAGATGAGACAGCATGTCCCTCGTGGGATGTATATTTTAATGGGGAGAGGCAGAGAATACAAAAAATAAATTAGTAAATTGTATGATCTACTAGAAGGAAAATTATTGTGGGGAAAATAAAGCAAGAAGAGGGACATGGTGGGTAGAGGGAGTGATGGGTAGTTACAGTTTCAAATATGGTAATCAAGAAAGGCCTAAGAAGGTTTGAGCAATGATCTGCAGGAGGTGAAAGAGCTACCCATGAGGATAGCTGGGGCAAGAATTTTCCACATGAACTAAACAGTAACTGCCATGGTTCTGAGGTGGGAATACGTTCAACATATGAGCAGAATAGCATGCAGGCCACTGTGGCAGCATCAGGGTGAGTGAGGGGGAAATAGGAGGAAAGGAGTCAACAGAGGTAAATGGGGGTGGGAGGGGAGAATGTATGGGACCTTATAGGCCACTGTATGGATTTTGGCTTTGGTGACAGGGAGCCCTTGAAAGATTTAGGGCACAGTGATTAGACTATGTTTTAACAGAGTCTCTCTGGCTGCTGTATTAAATTTAGATAGTAGGCAGTCAAGGGGAGAGCAATCATGAGATAATTGCAATAATTCATATGGGAGATGATGATGGTTTGAGCCAAAATGGTAGCAGTGATGAAGAGTGTTTGGATTCTGGGTATGTATTTTGAGAGTGTCCATGTTCCTTTCTGAGTTTTTTAGATTCTTTTATTTACCAAACTCAAGAAGAGAGCATTTGTTTGATGAAAATACATTAATTGAAAAAAATTGACTTCTGCTTCCAGGAACATGGAATGTACATAATTTTCCTATTTCTCCCACTGAATACAACTAAAACCCCTGAGCATTATATATGTGACAAACATAAGAAGACATGAGAGGTTGAGAGAAGAAGCAGACCAGCTAGGGACTTAGAGTCCCAAGAAACAACAAAGAAGTGAGTTTCTTTTTGTCTCATACGTCCCATACTTGGAACTAAAGAAGCCAAGCAACCCGAAAATGCCAACAAGCCCAAACAGAAGAGCTTAGTCTCTCTAGCTAAGGGACCAGGAAAGAGGCAGCCTAGCAAGACAAAAAGCTTTTAGACAATAACTGGTCAACTCCAGTCAAATACCATAGAGAAAACTGTGGCCTCATCTCCATTCATGCAAGCAAAGGCTAAGTGAGAGGCCTAGACTTCCACACTCATGACGCTGTAAGAGGCATCCCAAAACCCCCACCAGAGTGGTGTCAAGGAAGGCCAGTAGAGAGCCAGGATTTTCATCTCCCTCCCACCTCAGATGGTAACAAGGTCCTCCTCTCCATCCTGCAGGATCAGTGGAGCTCATACAGAGAACATAGACTTCCCCCTTTCACCCAACCATTTTAAGGGAGCCCTTCTCCTCATCACTTGGCAGGGGTAGGGGCATCAGAGGAGGCTTCATGGAGAGTCAGAACACTCAGCATTGCCCAGCAATAATGAGACCACTCTCAACTGATTGATTAAGACACTCAATAGGTGCCAACACTGAGATGACAGAGATGTTACAATGATCTGAAAAAGATTTTAAAACAGGAATGATAAAATAAAAAGCTTCAATGAGAAATTATGAACATGCTTGAAACAAATGAAAACACAACCTCAGCAAAGACGTAGAAGACATAAAGAACAAAAGAGAAATTTTAGAACTGAAAAATACAAACCTCAAAATGAAACCTCAGTAGATGGGCTCAACAGCAGAATGGAGAGGACAGGAGAAAGAATCAGTGAACTAAAGATTGAACAGTAGAAATTATCCAGTACTTTTTGAACAAAAGAGAAAAAATAGACTGAAAAAAATAGAGTATCAGGAATCTGTAGGATTATAAAAAAAATCAAACATTAGTATCAATGGTGTTTCCAAAGGAGAGGAGGAAAAGGCCAGAGCTGAAAAAGTACTCGAAGAAAAAATGGCTAGAAATTTCCCAAATTTGGCAAGAAACAGAAACCTACATGTTCAAAAAGCTAACCAAACCCCAAACAGGATAAACCCAAAGACATCCATGCCATTAATGGGTGTTGAATTTTGTCAAATGTCTTTTCTGAATCAATTGATATGATCATATGACTTTTCTTCTTTAGTCCCTTAATATGGTGAATTACACTGATTGATTTTTTTGAATGCTGGACTAACCTTGCATCCCTGGAGTGAACTGTTTGGTCATGGTTTATAATTCTTTTACTACATGGCCGAATTCTATTGGCTAATATTTTACTGAGGCTTTTGCATCTATATTCATGAGGGAAATCAAAACCCCTGCAATTTTTTTTTAGATATAAACAAGTATATTCTAAAATTTTTTTTTTGCTGTTGTTTTGTTTTGTTTCGTTTTTTTGCGTTACGCAGGCCTCTCACTGTTGCGGCCTCTCCCGTTGCGGAGCACAGGCTCCAGACGCGCAGGCTCAGCGGCCATGGCTCACGGGGCCAGCCGCTCCGCAGCATGTGGGATCTTCCCGGACTGGGGCACGAACTGGTGTCCCCTGCATCGGCAGGCGGACTCTCAACCACTGCGCCACCAGGGAAGCCCCTAAAATGTTTTTTTAATGTTTTTATTGGAGTATAATTGCTTTACAATGGTGTGTTAGTTTCTGCTTTATAACAAAGTAAATCAGTTATACATATACATATATCCCCATATCTCTTCCCTCTTGCGTCTTCCTCCCTCCCACCCTCCCTATCCCACCCCTCTAGCTGGTCACGAAGCACCGAGCTGATCTCCCTGTGCTATGCGACTGCTTCCCACTAGCTATCTATTTTACATTTGGTAGTGTATATATGTCCATCTACACACTACCACTCTCTCATTTTGTCCCAGCTTACCCTTCCCCCTCCCCGTGTCCTCAAGTCCATTCTCTAGTAGGTCTGTGTCTTTATTCCCGTCTTGCCCCTAGGTTCTTCATGACCATTTTTTGTTTTTTAGATTCCATATATATGTGTTAGTATACAGCATTTGTTTTTCTCTTTCTGACTTACCTCACTCTGTATGACAGACTCTAGGTCCATCCACCTCACTACAAATAACTCAATTTCATTTCTTTTTATGGCTGAGTAGTATATTCTAAAATTTATATGAAAAGGCAAAGTAACTTGATATAGCTAAAACAATTTTGGACAAGATAAAGTGAACATAATCAGTCTACTTAATTTCAAGATATTATATAGCTAATGTAACCAAGATTGTGTGTCATTGGCAGAAGTTTGGACACATATCAATGGAACAGAATACGGAACCCAAAATAGACTCACATAAATATGTCCAACCAATTTTTGACAAAGTTGCAAAAGCAATTCAATACAGGAAAGATAGCCACTTCAACTAAAGGTGCTGGAGCAAACAGACATCTGTAGGCAAAAAAATGGACTTTGACAGAAGTCTCATATCTTATACAAAATTTAATTCAAAATAGATCACAGACTTAAGTGGTAAATATAAAACTTAAAACATTAGGAAAAATCACAGGAGAAAATCTTTGGGATCCAGAGTTAGTCAAAGAGTTCTTCAATGATACCAAAAGCACTATTCATAAAAGGAAAAAAGTTTGATAAATTAGTGTTATCAAATTAAAAACTTTGGACTTTGAAAGACCCTGTTAAAATGATGACTAGGCTACAGAAAGAAAGTATTTGTAAAACACACATGTGACAAAAGATGAGTATCTAAAATATATAAAGAACCCTCAAAATTCAACTGTTTAAAAAAAAAATCCAGTTGAAAAATAGGCTAAAGACATTTCACTGAACAGGATATACAGATGGCAAATAATCACATGAAAAGATGTTCAACCATTAACCCTTAGGGAAACTCAAAAATATAATGAGATATCACTACATATCTATCAGAATGGCTAAATAAAAAATAGTGGCAAACCACAAGCTGGTGAGAATGTGGAAAAACTGGATTATTCACACATTGGTGGGAATGTAAAATGGGACAGCTATATAATCCCTATATTGCACTACAGTTTTGCAAGGTGTTACCACTATGCAAACTGAGGAAATGGTACAGAGCATCTCGCTGTATTTTTCCTACAACTGCATGTGAATCTACAATTATCTAAAAATAAAAAAAGTTTAATTAACCAAAAGCAAGTTACTACATGAAAATCAGTATGGAAACAGAAAATATGGTATCCAATCTGATTCTAAAGTTTGAGAGGTCATGCTGTGCCAACAACTATAGTAACTGTAATTAATTAAAAATAAAATTAAAATATTCCTTTCCAAAGAATTTTATTTTCTTCCAGATAGTAGCACATCTACATAATTCCACCTCCTTGTGCTTTTACAGCAATTCAATCACACATCCTTCAAAGAAACAAGGAAAGGCAGTGATATAAACACTTTCAAGATCTCAGAAGGTATTCTGAAAGTGTCATGAAAGTCCTCCATGTCCACTGAATAATTGAATTACCATTGTTTGTAAAATTCTGAGTTGAACTGTCCTTGCTTTCTTTCATAGTGCTTCTCAAGATTTGCAGTTTTATACTCCTAATGTAATTTATTTGTTTAATAACTCCCACTGGCATTTAAACTCCAAGAGGGCATGGTCCATGTCTGGTTTTATTGCCTCTTGTCTCCGTAGTGTCTCTCTCAGAGTCTGGCAGACAATAGGTCTACAATAGATATTTTATGAATTAAAGAACAAACTAATGAATGTCTCTTTCTGTCTCTGCCCACTTCATCAATCCCACTCTCCTAGCAGCACAGAGACTCATGGACTTATCTTTTTGTCTAAAGAATTCACTGGGCAGTAGGCTCAATGGGGGCTATGGCTAGATAGATGTGGATGCACCTTCTTCATTTCAGTTCACACGTTTAAGGGATATCCAGCTCTACCTGGGGTGATGGCTGCTGCTCCTGCCTCTTATTCCTATTAGAAGTGGTTGGAAAAAATGAAACAAAGAGGTTGTGAAGAAAAGGGAACTCTCATGCACTGTTGCTGGGATTGTAAATTGGTACAGCCACTGTGAAAAACAGAATGGAGGTTCCTCAAAAAATTAAAAATAAAACTACTGGGATTCCCTGGTGGCGCAGTGGTTGAGAGTCTGTCTGCCAATGAGGGGGACGCGGGTTCGTTCCCTGGTCTGGGAAGATCCCACATGCCGCGGAGCAGCTGCGCCCGTGAGCCATGGCCGCTGAGCCTGCGCGTCTGGAGCCTGTGCTCCGCAACGGGAGAAGCCACAACAGTGAGAGGCCCGCATACCGCAAAAAAAAAAAAAACTACTATGTGATTCAGCATTTCAATTCTGCATATTTACCTAAAGAAAACAAAAACATTAATTTGAAAAGATATACACACCCTAATGTTCATTGCTGCATTATTTACAATAACCAAGATATGGAAGCAACCTGTGTCCATTGACAGATAAACAGATAAAAAAGACGTGGTATATATACACATATACACAGTTGACCCTAGAACAACATGGGAGTTAGGGGTGTTGACCCTAACTTCACAGTTGGCCCTCAGTATTCTTGGTTCCATATCCATGTATTCAACCAACCATGGATCACGTAGTACTGGAGTTTGTATTTAGCAAAAAAAAAAAATCCATGTGTAAGTGGATCCGCACAGTTCAAACCCATGTTGTTCAAGGGTCCATTGTACAATGGAGTACTACCCAGCCACTACAAAAAAAAAAAAAGAAATCTTGCCATTTATGACCACATGGGTAGATCAAGAGGGTTTTACTCTAAGTGAAATAAGTCAAAGACAAATACCATATGATCTCACTTACATGTGGAATCTAAAAAAACAAAACGAAACAGAAACAGACTCATAGATACAGAGATCAAAAGGGTGGTTGCCAGAGGGAACCGCCCTCTGGTGGGGGGTGGGGGTTTGGGAGAAATAGGTGAAGGGGATTAAGAGGTACAAACCTCCATTTATAAAAAGATAAGCCATGGGGATGTGATATACAACATAAGGAATATAGTCAATAATATTGTAATGACTTTGTATGGGGCAGATGGTTACTAGACTCATCATGGTGATCATTTTGTAATGTATGCAAATATACAACTTAGTGATTTGACATCTGAAACTAACTTAATATTGTATATCAACGATATAAACAAACAAAAAAACACTTGGTATCCACTCAGTTGAGAATAATGCAATTGTGCAAAATCACTTTGTGTACTAGTTAATGTAATGTAGATTTGGTTAGGGACTTTCTTTTCTTTGAGCTACAAGACCATTAGTCTGGTTTTCCTCATAACTTTTTTCAGAGAAAAATAATTGATCTTCTACTATAATAACTATAGTACCTGCATTTTAATGTTTCATGATCCAAAACAGGTCACACATTCTATTTTTCTCACCTGATACGACCTTAGCGTTTTAAATTGCTATTCAGTCAGTATATGAGGTATACTAGCTGTGACCACACTAGCTTTGTTGCAATGTATTTCTGCCTAAAAGAATGTAGCTGAAAATACTGAATAATTTTCAAAATTGAAAACAAGCAGAGTGTGTGTTTTAATGGACAATCTTAGCTTATACAGAAAAAAATAATACATTTCCTAACTTTAATCAGAACAGAAGGCAACACAGAAAGCTACTTATTCTCTTTTGTATAGACACCAATTATTTTACACTGCGAGATCATTGAACCATCTGTTATATGTTAATTATGTTGGGTATTCAGTGCTACTGCACAAATTTCACATTTTTTCACAACAGGGACTCTGGAGGGACTCTTGCCCGGAGAGAACAGCAATTTAGAGTTTTTTGTGTAGGAATTACGTTTCTAATGCAACTGTCTTGATTATCAGTCTCCCCTCCAACTCCCCATTTTCCCCTACTACCAAAACACACTTTCCTACTGCTGGTCTTAACTTTGCTCACCTGTCCTAGCCAACCTCATATTAAATTGGAGGATAGATTTTAAAAGGATGCTGTGCGTTTAAGCCCTCAAAATTCATGATTGGATCACAAACTACCTTTATAGACTATTTTGGGGAAAATCCAAGTAACAAATAATATTTTGAAATCAAACTGTTTTGCTTTCAACAGTGTCTTCTTAAATTATCACTGAACAAAACCACTGAACAAATTGCCGTATCTTCTTTATGTAATGTTTCATATATTTTTTGCTAAGCGTAAGTGTAAACCACCAAAAAAGTCTCTCCGCCAAATGAACAGTATTGGAAAAAAATTAAAGTGACCAGTGCTTCAGATGGTGATTTTACTGCAGAACAGTTTTCCACGTCTAAACTTGTATGTGGCTTTTTGGTAATGCAGCTGTTATCATGAACAAAATGTCTGCATCATACATAAAATATCTGTCTCATTTTTTGTTATTATTCAGTTTCAAATAAACTATTTTTTAAAAACTTACTTGAAGTCATTTTCCTATAAATGGACATCTTATTCCTGAGCTTTACCAGCTTTAAATATAGCTGTGGAAAATGAAGTTTGGACTGGCTTGATAGTACACTGTTCATATTCAAATTGCCATCATTTTTCAGCCTCAAAGCTTTTTGTTTGGTTTTATTTCTTTTTTGTGACCAATATACAAGATTGTCATTTAAAATTATGCCGACACAATGTCTAATACCACCTTTCTAAAGAGGCAAATGGTCAGAATAAATATTCGCTGAATATTAGTGCCTGGTAGGTTTCTAAAAGTGTTGTTGGAAAGAAATTAGACTGAGAAAACATCACTGGTTATAAAAATGTAATCAAGAACTTGTTTAAGCCTGCTTCAAATGTTCAAACGAACATATCCGATTTCTGAAAAATAAAGATATATTTCAGTAATATTTTACGTAACCTAGTGGGCTACATCTGAAGGGAAATTATATGTCAAAGGATTTATAATGACATCTAATTTAAAGATATGTTATATTTTGGATAGAAAATATGAACAAGAGCAGAGTTTGTTATATAAACTTTTGGGGAGCATTCTGCCATGTCCCCCTTTAATTAGTGGAATTCTTAAGATATACTGTAAATAATAAAAAGCAATGTAAATGACACTTGGAAAATTTTTTTTCAATCTCTGTCTGCAAACTTTGACTCCAGCTCTGGGAAAGCGTATTTCCCTATAGATTCATGTTGCTCATTAAACGAGATCTCGGTGACTCCGTAGGATAATCATCACCACAGCCTGTAATTCGCCTTAAGGAAAAAAAAAAAAAACTACAGACATTTACCCATCTATTTCATTCTACTGCTTGCTGGAAACAGGCACTGCAATTAGAGGGAAAGGAAACATGTAGAGATAAAAAAAAAAAAAGTAGGAGAGAGTGGAGGAAGCCATGCTGAGTCAGTAGGCTGAGGTCTAGCTTCATTTATTCATTCAAAAACTATTTCGCAGCCCCTGCCATTTGCCAGCTGGATAATAGCCCTAAGATAGAATGGGGGAAATGAATAATTATACAAAGAAGTGTAAATCAATGACTCCAGAAAAAAAAAAAAAAAGGATCTTGTTAGGGAATTTGGGATCATTTACCCAAGGGCGTATCATTTGAGCTAAACTCTGAAGGAAGGTAGTACTGGATAAATGGAAAAGAAAAATCTTTTCTGAGAGTGGTTACAGTAAAGCAAAGGCCCTATGTCAAGAGGAAGCATGATGAAGAGAAATTGAAAGATGACTGAAGCACCCAGTATGGAGGAAGCACAGAGGAAGCACAGTGTGAGCTGAGGCTCACAGAAAAAGCCAGACAAGGTAGAGCCTTATAGAGCCTCATATTAATGACCTGTGGAGGGTTTGAATTCCAATGACTGATGAATTAACTCCCTTAAACACAGGCCACCTGGGCTTGCAATCCTTTCATTGGAAGATAGGCATACTGATCAAGAGCTGGCTGCCCACACTGCTAATCAGCCAGCAGGGATCTGGAGCAGAAAGTTGGATGGCAGAAGAGCCACACAAAACACTGTGGTTCCAGAAAGTCAATTTTCCATCTGCCTGCTGGTGTGAGGGTCTGCCCTTGGGTCATTAAAGTGAACAGAACAGGGTATCTGAAGGGAGACCAGGAGAGAAGTAATAATACAAAAGTGACTCGTTGTTTTCTCTTTATTTTAATAATCTTTGGAAAGTTATACAGAGACAGATTTAAGACCCTGACAACAAATAACTTCCTAATAGAGTGACCCAAAGACTGGGTAGGCTTTCAAGGAGGAAGACTGTTGCCATGTTTGAGCTGTTCATGTAGAGACGACAGATGGGTCAGATGCCTGAAGCAGATATGGTGGATTGATATGCAGTAGCCGATCAGTTTACCATTCTTGATATTTCTTATTATGCTGTGAACATTATAGTGTTTAATGGGCGAAATTTGTTGCTTCAGTGGGTGGGAAACAAAACAGTAGAAAAATGACCCTTGTTTGTCAAAAGCCAAGGCAAAGAGCCTTGAAGGACTCAGACAATAAAATTTTTGTCCTAAACAAAATTTTGGGAATATTTGGAAATATATATGAAAAGCCAGGCTACAGTGTCCCCTCTTAAATAAAGATTCTTTAGAAGGAGAGTGTTTAATATGAAATAATAGAGTTAGAAGCTGAGATTTCTGAAAATTATCTGTGCCTTATTTCAGGTACCTGATCCCTGCCTCTAACCTGGCCCAAACCCAACTCAAACCTTAAGGAAGGGGAAATCAAGAGCAGGGTAGTCCTCTGACACCAAGCCCCTTCCTCCAATTCTTGTGTAGAAGAGGAAGATGTGAGGCCCATAACCTCCCCCATGTCCCAAGGACTAGTAAAGAAGACACAGTTCCTATGGCCCAAAGTGGGATAAGTGTAGTATAATGCATTTAATATTCCTGTGAAGCACTTGGATACGGCATAGAAACTTCTATGGGGACAAAAATGTGGCTCTGGCTTGGGTGAACCAATAGTTGAAGACCAGAAGGGCAAGGTCATCAGTAAGTGTTGTTCATTTGTACTAATTAGTTACTACAGGCATCAGTTTTGATTGTGCCTGTGCCATTTTGAGTTTTGAATATTCCTAATATATTTGGATGATTATTCTTGATCACTATGGAAGTCAACTGGATATATGGCAACACACACTAGATCCCACCCTCTCATACATCGGTGTCACCAGCAAAGCACCTTAACAATTCCCAAGAAATAAAAATAGAATCTGGGTGATAAAATGAAATATCACATTTTTCCTTCCTTTGTGCCTAGTCTAGTTTCACCTGCACATAGGGTTCCACGAGCAGACGCCCTGCACCTCGCCCTTCAGACCAGAGTTCCTCGTGCAAAATGGCTGCTCCTGACACCTCAGCTCCGCGGGCGAGGGCAGAATTCAAGATGGCGGCAGCAGGCTGCATGCAGAGATGCAGCTCCCACACTGAGATCTGGAGCGAGAGCAGCACAGCCGTGCCAGCCTCACGAGAACTCTTTCCTTCCCAGCCGATGGGATCCCTGCTTTGTAAAGCAGCCCCCAAGGGCCTTTCTCAGGGAGGTCATGTACTCTGGAGCTCGAGCTCGCACCTCTCCAGTCTTTGATCAAAGAATAAAGCTTTCCTTTGCTTCTGAACCAAACTCCTTCTTGTTCCACTGGTTTGAACGACACTGGGCAGAGGGACCCTCATTGGGGAACGACTTGAAAGGGTTGGTAATGTTTAGTATTCAATAAGTTCACCTTGGGCTTCCCTGGTGGCGCAGTGGCTGAGAGTCCGCCTGCTGATGCAGGGGACACGGGTTCGTGCCCCGGTCCGGGAGGATCCCGCGTGCCGCGGAGCGGCTGGGCCCGTGAGCCATGGCGGCTGGGCCTGCGCGTCCGGAGCCTCTGCTCCGCGGCGGGAGAGGCCACAGTAGTGAGAGGCCCACGTACCGAAAAAAAAAAAAAATAATAAGTTCACCTTACTACAGGTGAAAGAGAGAATGGAAAAGAGTTTCTAAATTGAGATTAGCGTTCTTCTTGGTAGTAGAAATGTAATCTTAAAATAGTTTTTAAGTTCAATTATAGAAAATACATTACACTCCCCACACATCTGACTCTGTGGACTAACAGTTCATGCATACATGAACATTTTACGCACACGCACACACACACACATACACAGTCCCCAGAGTTTGTAGCAATGTCATGTTGCTATTTCATTAGTGGCTTTTTGTGTAGATTCACTTTCTGTGACATCTATCAGTATGAGACAGGCAGTGCTAATTCAGTACTCTGTTTACCATCTAAAACAAAAATCTCTTCCTCTTTAGGAGAGGAAAATTTACTTCCCTGAGAACAAAATAAATAAATAAATAGAAATATAAACATATCAAAGTAAGTGACAACAAAAACACTGAACCCAGTCAACTTATGAATTCTCCCAGTAAATATCATCTAGGTGTCAAGACTCATCAAGGATGTTGTTTATTTTATACAAACTTTCCACCAATAGCCCAATTCTCACAGGCATCTCAAACCTAATGAACTGCTCACTAGAGGAGAACAGCCTAAACACCATCCTTTTTAAAATTGGCTGTAGTCGCTTTAAGTCAGGGAACATTGGCAAGCTGTTCCCTGCCTCTGAGCCTGGCTGTCAGAACCATTTCAACTAAAACACATCACCAAAGCAGGTACACACATCTCTTTCTGTCCACATCTGGTTGGTCCCTGATGCATACTTCCACTGTTTTTAATATTTATTGTCTTTCAGTTAAGTGCTAGGGAAATAAGTATTGGAAGAAGCTGTAGAGGTTAAAATAGGAAGCTCTTTGGTGAGGTTGGCATTTTAGGAGTGGTGGTCGGGGGGCACAGAAAGTTGCATTCATCAATCTTACTCATTTTAAATTCATTACTTATTTCACCCTTGAAGCCACAATTGTTGGGGCAGAGTTAGGAATAGAATCCAAGCCTTTTAACTTCAAATCAAGGTTATTTCTATTGCACCAAACTGCTTTTAATCATATTCTGCAATGTGGGATGTGGGAGCAATTTTGAGAAGCCCAATAGTATGGAATCCTCACTCTGCCTGGTACCGTGTTTTGCCAAATGAACTGAAAATAAAAGAACAGTGGGTAAGACTAACTCAGCTGATGGCAGACAAATAACAATAAATGGAC
Source organism: Neophocaena asiaeorientalis asiaeorientalis (assembly GCF_003031525.2). NCBI lineage: Eukaryota > Metazoa > Chordata > Mammalia > Artiodactyla > Phocoenidae > Neophocaena > Neophocaena asiaeorientalis. The sequence continues at coordinate 5,709,343 of NW_020185333.1, read as the reverse complement.
AGCGAAGAACATTCTGATTACAGGGATTAATGTCCAGAGAGGCCAGGAAACTTGAAAAAAATCATGTTGTATCTCTATTACCCTCATTTTGTACCAAAGTATCATTCTCATACTTAGTTTCCCTTTCTCCAGTATTCCTCTTTCATATAGATACATTTAAAGATTTTTAATAGAGATAATATGTAAATAGAGTCTCCTTTTTCAAAATCTGACACAGTCTTAGCTCTTTCTGGTCTTGAATTGGAAATGAGAGTCAGGGATTGATGTCACTATAACACAGAAGATGCTTTGGTTCCTATATGAAATTTTCCATCTTATTAGTATTTTGAAGTGATCAGGACAAGCTTTTTCACAATTCAAGAGAAAACTTTAAAAACATATGAAACCTTAGAGAAAAAAAGAAAAAAGGAAAATCTTGCAAGAGTATCTTCCTTCATCCCAAGTAGTGGCTGAACTGCCTCAATTTCCACACCTTTAAGCTATCTGGTGAGGCTGCGAGTACAGATAAAGAATCTATGAAGGATATAATTTCCCCTTGGTTAAAAAAAAGTGATTGATGGAGAAGGCTACCCTTTCATTTTAATTCTGATGAGCTTGGCCTCTACCAGAAGCAAATGCTGTCAGGGGTGCACATTCTGATGGAGAAGGCCTGAGTTGGGGTTTAAGGCCATGGGGATCTACTGACTATGGTTGGAAATTTAACTGTTTAGTATTTTTGATACAATTTTTATTAGTTTTTGAGTGCGTGTTCTACTTACACAACTGCATTGTTTTTGAATAGTTTCCCTCTATTTTTTCCATAAGCCCAATTATTTTTCATGTACAATTTTGCAGAACATGTGGCTTTTCAAGAGTACACATGTCACTTTATAACAGAAAGACCACCGTTGCAGGTTGGGTTCTCTGGAAAGCAGACTCCGAGACAGAGTATTCGTGCAGAATGTTTATTATGGACGATCCGTGAACAACACCTGTGGAAGGAAGTGAGCAGGGATGCAAGCTGAACAGCCTCATCTGACTCCATTGGGTAGCTGTGGAGCTAGAGTGGTCCTTAGACTGCTTATCATTGGTCTGAAATAGCTGGGGTTTTCTACCCTCCCTTTGATCAGTTATTCTGTGTGGGACACCCCCTTCTAGCACCAAGGGTGTGACCTTGAATGAGACAGCTCTCTGCAGTTGGAGCAATTCCAGAAGGAGCTGCATCTGGGGGTTGTCTGCTGAGAACACATTCAGCAGCTGGGGCAACAAGCCCTTCCTTGAAGCAGGATCTGGGCAACATCACAATTGTGATGTAGTCAGTAGATCCCCATAGCCTTAAACCCCGACTCAGGCCTTCTCCATCAGAATGTGCACCCCTGACAGCATTTGCTTCTGGTAGAGGCCAAGCTCATCAGAATTAAAATGAAAGGGTAGCCTTCTCCATCAATCACTTTTTTTAACCAAGGGGAAATTATATCCTTCATAGATTCTTTATCTGTACTCGCAGCCTCACCAGATAGCTGTCCACCACATCCTGAATTATAAATAAAACTAGAGACTCTCACCCACCACCCTCACAATTAATCATTCTTGGGATTTTTGATGTGTCCCAACAGACCTTTTCCTATGTATCACTGTACTGTTTCCTCTGTGTCTGTGTGTGTGTATGTGAGCGTGTAAGTGGCATTAGACCATAGGTTTCGATCCATAACTTTTTCATTCACCAATAGGACTTAGAGATCTACCTTGATTCTTTTGGATTAGCACGGCCCTAACAATATACCACTTATATGAATATTGTTAAGAACTGATATTTGCCAATCCAGTATCCATTCTACCCTTCCTCTTTCCTCCTGATTTTATTTAGGGTGACAATGTGCCCAGATAAAGCAGTACATTCTCCAGGCGCCTTTGTATGCAGTTCTGGCCAAGATATAGAAGTGGAGGTCACTATGTGAGGCTTCTAGGAAAGCTCTTCAAACGCTGCTGACTCAGCTGTCATGTACTCTCCCTCCTCCCTTCTATTTAGAGCATAGTTGTGATGCCTGAGGAGAGTGTCAGGAACCTCCCTGAGACCAGCTGGATGGGAGCAAGGCTTAAGGACAGCAGGGAGGAAAGGTAGAAGGGACCTGGTCTGTTGATGGTATTGTGGATCTGTTTCACCAGCCCTGGACCAACTATCTCCAAATTCTTCAGTGTGAGAAAGAAATCATCTATTTGGCCAAGGCACTCTATCTATTATGTGCACCAGGAACCAGTCCCTAACTAATGCAAGTATACTACAGTTTACCAATTCCAAGTTGATAATTTGTTTTCGACTTTACAAAGCCACAATAAGCATCCTTGTATAAGTCTCCTTGTGTGTGTGTATGAATGTTTCACTAGACTAGGTTCAGAAACGAGGAATTTCAGGCTGATAGGGCAAAAACATGTTCAATGTTAACCAGAGTGACTCTAAAGACAATGAGATCGTTACAGAACCAGGTTCATTTGGCCCCGAGGCACAGCAAGCCAAAACACTGAGGCCCCGAGGTAGCAGCAAAGAGAGTTTCTTTGCAAGCAGCTAAGCAAGAAGATGGAAGGACAAATCTCAAGTCCTCCTACACGAAGGCAAGGGACTCAGGGTATTTATGAAATAAAGAATAAAAATACAGGGCGGTCTGAGCGGTGGGGAGCATGGGGAACGGTGATTGGAAAAAGGTGCGATAATCATTCTGTGCAGGTGTAATTTGGCTTCTGGGCTCTGCACATTCTGAGGGTGGAGTTTTCAGCCCTCTGATGTTAAAAGGTCACACTCTCGCATGCCTATTTGGGGGGTTGGAAGTTCCAGGTAGTCCTAACCTGCAGCTCAAAATAGATGCAGCTGACTCCAAGTTCCTGGAAAACAGCTTGGGCAGACATCTTATTGTTTAGGCTACATGCAGCTTAGAGGACTTACAAGTCTTAAAACAACCTTGATTAGTGAAGGCAGGGGAAGTGGATTTGCCTAATAATTACCCACAGTTTCAACATCGCCTCCACTCTTTGTTTTCATCCACCATCAATTTCAATCTTGATATTATTACCTCTACTTTTTCCCAATTGATGACTACAACATTGTTTTATTTTGCATTTTCTATATTATTAGTGGTAAACATATGTTTGGTGAATAACTGTTGCCAAACTATGTACATTTTTCCATTTGGTTACTTATCTTTTTCTTACTGATTTTTAGGAATTTTTCACTTGACATTTAACTTTCTCTTTATATCATGATATTTTAAACCTATGATAAAAAATTAATTCTGGAATTTTATCAATTTAAGTTTAATGTTAGTTGATAATACTTTAGAATTTGGTTTCTATAATAATTAAAATTATAAAGGTAATTTTTCCATAAAACTTTACTGCCTTGGAGCAATTAAGACAAACTAGATTGAATTGGAAGGAAAGCCCAATTTATAGATGAATATAAACCAGTGGTTATGAAATTGTATTAACAAAGTGTTTGGTATAGTCCTTCACTATTCAAAAAAATATTTGAAATTAATGTGCAAATTGTTTAACTTCTAATAGCTATTGCTATATCATTTTGGAAATATTTTGTATTTTATATGTTCCAGAATTTTTCAAAACCACCATCAGGGGGTATTTTTTGGAAATTTATACCTGAAAATTTATAAAATTATTCAGTTTAGTTAAATGTAACAGACATTTATTGAATATATACTAAGTGCAAGGGACCATGGCAAGATTTGTAACATGGGTGGACTTCAAGGGCATTACGTGTAAGTGAAATAAATCAGACAGAGGAAGACAAATACTACATGATCTCACTTATATGTGGAATCTGAAAAAGCCTAATTCAGAGGAACAGAGAGTAGAATGGTGGTTGCCAGGAGCTAGGGGTTGGGAGTAAGAAGGAGGTATTGGTCAAAGGGTAAAAACATCCAATTATAAGATGAATAAGTTCTGGGGATAATATACAGAATGGTGACTTTAGTTAACAATACTGTATTATATACTTGAAAGTTTTTAAGAGTGTAGATCATCATATACACATACACACACATGGTAATTATATGAGGTGATGGAGGCGTTAATTAACTTATTATGGTAATCATTTTGCAATATACGTGTATATCAAATCATCACATTGTACATCTTTAACACAATGTTATATGTCAATTATATCTCAGTAAAGCTGGGGAAAAAGGGACCATGGCAAGGGCACAGAATATAAAAAGTGAGTAACAAATCGATTGGAAGGATTACTGTAATAATTATAAGACCTAAATTTTATTGTGCACTTACAATATATATCTAAATACAATGCTAGGTTAGTTTCAATAAGTAGTTGTAAATCAGAAATTGTCGATAAAGATAGGTACATATCCTTGAGGTAGTTGATCACAAAATCCTCAATATGAAATTTGAGTCAAATAATTAAAATATCTTGATAATTTCCTCTCTAAATCCCCAGCAAATTCCATTTTACTATACACTTAGTAAATAACTTGGGATCATATAACAAACTTGCATTGCACGGTTTGTGGGATCATAGCTTCCCGACCAAGGATTGAACCCAGGCCCTCAGTAGTGAGAGCATGGAGTCCTAATCACTGGAGTATCAGGGAATTCCCTGGATCATATAAGTTTGAAAGTGAACAGTAGTTTAGCAAGGATTAAATATTTCATAAATTCTGGATAAGTAGAGTCCAAATTAACATTAACCGTACCTAGGCTGCTCATTTGGCCCTTAACCAAGTTAAAACCCTGACTTTGAACCTCTGCTCTGTGGAGGCCAGGGAATTGTAGTTGATCTCAGCTAGTGCCTGGAATGGTTTGAAACAGACTTAGCATTCATAAGACCGTGAAATTTTCTAGCTCCATTGCCCATCACAACTTCTCAACATTCCTCTCCAACTGTTATTATTTGCAGGGGGAGTACAGTGTTATGACTTAGAGTATAAGATTTAGGATAAAAAGCATATATTTAAGTCCTGATTTGGGGACTTAATGACCTAAGATCTCTTAAGATGATCTGAGCTTTAATTTCTTCATCTATAAATTAGGAAACTTAATAAAGACTCCCTCAAATAGCTTCTATGAGGATCAAATAGATAACGAACGAGTGTGAAAGTTCTTTGTAAATTGGAAAGTTCTGTACAGATGCTATTATTTGTTGTTGCTGAATTAAACTGAATTCAGCTGATTCCCTTTGAAGATAGTATTAATTTTGCCTTGGTGGAGAAGAACAGCATTGAGATCTGTCTCCACGTCTTTTACGGTCCATTGATAGTCATGGGAAGTCTTGTTAAAGGTGTGATATATCTATATCTACAAGGACATATGTGTCAATATATCTCTGTATCCATATGGAACCTAGTATCTCTATGACTTATTCTGACACAGTCACTCAAGAGAGATTTGTGTCCAGGGGAAAAGTTCAAGATAATAAACACACCTTGCTACTACTGTGAGGCCTTTATCCATAACAATGAGGAACCCAATTCTAATGAGTTACATTCTATTACATAAAGAATTCCTTTTGCCTAGGTTACAGGGAGGTTTAGTACCTAGAAGTGTCTGTAAACTGAAATGCCCAGAAAGCCAAAGCAAATCTTTTAAATTAGTGACCCTGACTGGTCATATCAATACAAAGTGGTGGAAACTGGGAAGAACTTTTTGTCTAGAGGCCACAGCTGCTACTCAACAGCTGCCCACTATTTCCCCAATCTTCCAACTTTAAGATAAAAATCTAGATTTTTATGGAATTTGTTTTCCAATTTTCAAAATATACTGTGGGCAGCAAAAAATGGTTGCATCTGGCCCATGAACTTCTTACTTGGGATTCATGGCCTACAACCAACACAGGCAGAGCTACTTCCTTGTCTATTCCCTCTGAGGCTCCGATTACATCTCAGTCCTTTGTGTTTTAGAAGCAAGACCTGTCTAGGGAGGAGTGAGCAAGCAGACTGACATCAGCGGGTCAGTGGTGGCAGCCTTGGTTGCATATTGTGATCATCTGAAGAGCTTTCAAAAATGCTGACGCCTAGGTCCCAATCCCAGAGATTCCAATTCACCTGACCTGGTTTACATCCCAAGCTTGGGAATTTTGTAAAATTTCCCAAGAGATTCTAATGTGCAGCCCAGTTGTTGTCACCAAAGTGATAAAGGGAAGTGGAGAGTTTGCCCAACACCTAGAGTAGTGGTTGTTAGTACATTCAGACAGAAGTGGGAAAGTGCTGAAGCCTTATGGGGATCCACATCAGAAAAGGAAATAGTTTTGAGCACTGACATTAAAATCCTAAACAGGAAAGGATTTATACAGTATTTTTAGACCATGTTTAATGTTTCAGACCACGATTAAAATTTGCATAGACTCTGCAAAGTTTGTGTTTCTACAATATATCATGAAAGATGTTTTGCCTTACTTTGTCATGCACTTAGTTCTCTAAAGGAGAGGTAGTTGAACACTGTCACAGGTGGTGTGAAATGAGGCCGAGTACTTTTGGAACTTCAGTGACATATGCTATTCTCGTCTATCCAGCTTTCCCTCCCCTCTGGAAACAGAGCTCTTCTCTGTTGTGGGAAAACCATTCTTAAGATTCAGGGGAGGCTGATGTTTGCTCCCACTCCCAGCACCTCAATATACACCAATTCAAAGAGGGTGAGCACGTGAGCAAGTTTAGCCAAGCCCCCCATCCTCCTGGCCAGTGATTGATGCAGGCAATGACCTGAGAGAGTCAGTCTTCCCTAAGATTTGATATCTGGGTGCTTTCTGGGAGGAAGGGGGGAAAAGACAGATACTGATAGAGTTGGAGCTATAGAGATAAAGAAAGAAATAGAGAGGGATAGAGAGATGGGGGGGCGGGGAGGCTCTCTTTCTTTGGAATGGAGCATTGTAAAAATAATTTAGGTTAGGTTCATTTGCAGCCACCTGTCTCAGCCTCAGGGAGGACATTGAAAAGAATGAGGCCAAGTACAGAGACAATCAGACATGAGAGATCCAAAGAGCTGATACATTCTTTGAGCCCCGTATCCAGCTGTCTGAATGTTTGTTATGTGAGTAGATTCCCTTTTCTACCTAAGCTATTTTAAGCTAGCTTTCTGCGGTTGACTACTGCATTGGAATTAATCTGCATCCTCAATTCCTAAACTGGTGTGAGTAGGGTCATCAATTTACTCTAAACCATGATACACACACCTGGTAAAATGGGACTTAGTTCAGAAGACAGGAAAAATGAGCTTTCTTTTCTACACCAGATTAAAATTTTATTAGAAGGGAATAATCCAAGTGGAAAAATATACCCATTACACCAGCCAGTAAATCTGCAGAGACCTAAGCTCTCATCAGGTCCAGTTTTATTCCATATACAGGACCTGAGAGAGGAGCTCAGGGAGCATTAACAGAGGAAGACATACACATCCCCTATCTTTCAGTTCATTCTCCCTAAACTGACTTATAAATTCAAAGTAATTCTAGTGATTTTTGTGGAAGTTGACAAGCTGATTTTACACTTTATATGGGAATGCCAAGGGTCAAGAATAGCTGAGACAATTGCAAAGTAGAAAGCAGATATCAAGACTTATAACATCATACTAATTAAGAGTATGAATCACTGCAGAGACAGAGATAGAACAGAGCATCTATTATTTTCCTAAACTTTTTGAACAAATCTTAACTTACAGAAAAGTTGCAAGAATAGTACAAAACAATTATCTTATATCCAGTACCCCACAACCCCTAATATTACCATCTTATGACTGACTTTTAAAATAAGCTATTTTTTATTGGAGTATAATTGCTTTACAATGTTGTGTTAGTTTCTGCTCTACAACAAAGTGAATCAGGTATATGTATACATATATCCCCTCCCTCTTTGACCTTCCTTTCCCCCACTGCCCAGCCATTCCACCCATCTAGGTCATTGTGCTATACAGCAGGTTCCCACTAGCTATTTATTTTACACATGGTAGTGTATATTTGACAACTGAAACTGTTTGTTTTGTTTAAATTTGTGGTGTTTTTTTTCCTATTATCTGTGACCTTGAATACTGATTAACAAACACAAAGAAAAGTTTTCAGTTGTATTTTCTACTTTGCACATTTTCTTTCCTGATGACTTCCCAATCTTTGGAGTCTTAGTGTTTTTCCTGTAAATTTGTCTGAACTTTTATATTTTAAGTGTGATGTCACACTGGTACAAATAAATTCAACATATTATTTACCTTTTAATTTTTTTATCCAATAGTTTAGTTAAAAATCTAATACTTAAACATCTTTTTAAAAATCTATTCACATTTTGAGAGCTATATTGCTCTCAATGGTGACATATCATTTTACTCTTTGAGAAATATTTTGAATTCTGAAAAGTGCCAGGAACCATTCATAGCTGGTTCTGGTAACCAGAGTACAGATACACAAATATCATTTTGGTAAAAAAATGAACAAACTAGAAAACAAAACCATCAGCCAGCTGTGATGATAATATGATGATAACATTATGATTTTCTTGTGTGATTAAGAAACTGCTTGAAAGCAAATTTCAAAAGCATTTTTTAAATGGCAGCATCAGATGGATTATATGAGATCTTATGGAAGTTAATTTGAAGGATAATGGAAAAAATTATTTCACCATTCTGACTTTTGTGACATAATGAAGGGACACATGAGGTGGAAGAAAGGCTCTGCAGAGAGACTCAGAGGAGCTCTGTTAGCTCCAGTCACTATTAAGATGTATAATCATTGGCAAGTTTCACAATTCCTCTATTCATTCAACAAATACTTATTGAGCAGAAGCAAGAGAACTACAGTCCTGCCGCCTGTGGAACAAAAACCACATTCACAGAAAAATAGACAAGATGAAAAGGCAGAGGGCTATATACCAGATGAAGGAACAACATAAAACCCCAGAAAAACAACTAAATGAAATGGAGATAGGCAACCTTCCAGAAAAAGAATTCAGAATAATGATAGTGAAGATGATCCAGGACCTCGGAAAAAGAATGGAGGAAAAGATCGAGAAGATGCAAGAAATGTTTAACAAAGATCTAGAAGAATTGAAGAACAAACAAACAGAGGTGAACAATACAATAACTGAAATGAAAAATACACTAGAAGGAATCAATAGCAGAATAACTGAAGCAGAAGAACGGATAAGTGACCTGGAAGACAGAATGGTGGAATCCACTGCCACAGAACAAAATAAAGAAAAGAGAATGAAAAGAAATGAAGACAGCTTAAGAGACCTCTGGGACAACATTAAATGCAAAAACATTCGCATTATACGGGGCCAGGAAGGAGAAGAGAGACAGAAAGGACCTGAGAAAATATTTGAAGAAATTATAGCCAAAAATTTCCCTAACATGGGAAAGGAAATACCCATCCAAGTCCAGGAAGCACAGAGAGTCCCATACAGGATAAACCCAAGGAGAAACACACCAAGACACAAAGTAATCAAACTGGCAAAAATTAAACACAAAGAAAAATTATTGAAAGCAGCAAGGGAAAAATAACATACAAGGGAACTCCCATAACATTAACAGCTGATTTCTCAGCAAAAACTCTACAAGCTAGAAAGGAGTGGCATGATATACTTAAAGTGATGAAAGGGAAGAAACTACAACAAAGATTACTCTACCCAGCAAGGATCTCATTCAGATTCGATGGAGAAATCAAAAGCTTTACAGATAAGCAAAAGCTAAGAGAATTCAGCACCACCAAACCAGCTCTACACAAACGCTAAAGGAAATTCTCTAAGTGGGAAACACAAGAGAAGAAAAGGACCTACAAAAACAAACCCAAATCAATTAAGAAAATGGTAATAGGAACAAACATATCAATAATTACCTTAAACATGAATGGATTAAATGTGCCAACCAAAAGACATAGGCTTGCTGAATGGATACAAAAACAAGACCCATATATATGCTGTCTACAAGAGACCCACTTCAGACCTAGGGACACATACAGACTGAAAGTGAGGGGATGGAAAAGAATAATTCATGCAAATGGAATTCAGAAGAAAGCTGGAGTAGCAATACTCATATCAGATAAAATAGAATTTAAAATAAAGAATGTTACAAGAGACAAGGAAGTACACTACATAATAATAAAGGGATCAATCCAAGAAGAAGATATAACACTTATAAATATATATGCACCCAACATAGGAGCACCTCAATACCTAAGGCAACTGCTAACAGCTATAAAAGAGGAAATCGACAGTAACACAATAATAGTGGGGGCCTTTAACACCTCACTTACACCAATGGACAGATCATCCAAACAGAAAATTAATAAGGAAACACAAGCTTTAAATGGCACAGTAGACCAGATAGATATAACTGATATTTAGAGGACATTCAATCCCAAAACTGCAGATTACATTTTCTTCTCAAGTGCTCACAGAACACTCTCCAGGACAGATGACATCTTGGGTCCCAAACCAAGACTCAGTAAATTTAAGAAAATTGAAATCATATTAAGCATCTTTTCTGACCACAACGCTATGAGATTAGAAATGAATTACAGGGGAAAAAAACGTAAAAAACACAACACATGGCAGCTAAACAATACATTACTAAATAACCAAGAGATCACTGAAGAAATCAAAGAGGAAATCAAAAAATACCTAGAGACAAATGACAATGAAAACACAACAATCCAAAACCTATGGGATGTAGCAAAAGCAGCCCTAAGAGGGAAATTATAGCTATAAAAGCGTACCTCAAGAAATAAGAAAGATCTCAAATAAACAATCTAACGTCACACCTAAAGGAACTAGAGAGAGAAGAGCAAACAAACTCCAAAGTTAGCAGAAGGAAGGAAATCATAAAGATCAGAACAGAAATAAATGAAATAGAAACAAAGAAAACAATAGCAAAGATTAATAAAACTAAAAGCTGGTTGTTTGAGAAGATAAACAAAATTGATAAACCATGAGCCAAACTGATCAAGAAAAAGAGGGAGAGGACTCAAATCAATAAAAGTAGAAATGAAAAAGGAGAAGTTACAACAGACACCACAGAAATACAAAGCATCCTAAGAGACTACTACAAGCAACTCTATGCCAATAAAATGGACAACCTGGAAGAAATGGACAAATTCTTAGAAAGGTATAACCTTCCAAGACTGAACCAGGAAGAAATAGAAAATATGAACAGACCAATCATAAGTAATGAAATTGAAACTGTGATTAAAAATCTTCCAACAAACAAAAGTCCAGGACCAGATGGCTTCACAGGTGAATTCTATCAAACATTTAGAGAAGAGCTAACACCCATCCTTCTCAAACTCTTCCCAAAAATTGCAGACGAAAGAATACTCTCAAACTCATTCTATGAGTCCACCATCACCCTCATACCAAAATCAGACAAAGATACTACATAAAAAGAAAATCACAGACCAATATCACTGATGAATATAGATGCAAAAATCCTCAACAAAATACTAGCATAGAGAAAATAAGGAAACGCTCTCATTTATCATTGCAACAAAAAGAATAAAATACCTAGGAATAAACCTACTTAGGGAGAGAAAAGACCTGTATGCAGAAAACTATAAGACACTGATGAAAGAAATTAAACATGTTACCAACAGATGGAGAGATATACCATGTTCTAGGATGGGAAGAATCAATAATGTGAAAATGACTGTACTACCCTAAGCAATCTACAGATTCAATGTAATCCCTATCAAATTGCCAATGGCATTTTTTACAGAACTGCAACAAAAAATCTTTGTATGGAGACACAAATTTGTATGGAGACACAAAAGACCCTGAATAGTCAAAGCAGTCTTGAGGGAAAAAAACGGAGTGGAGGAAATCTGACTCCCTGACTTCAGACTTTACTACAAAGCTACAGTTATCAAGACAACATGGTACTGGCACAAAAACAGAAATATAGATCAATGGAACATGATAGAAAGCCCAGAGATAAACCCATGCACCTATGGTCCACTAATCTGTGAGAAAGGAGGCAAGGACATACAATGGAGAAAAGACAGTCTCTTCAATAAGTGGTCCTGGGAAAACTGGAGAGCTACATGTAAAAGAATGAAATTAGAACACTCCCTAACACCATACACAAAAATAAATTCAATAAGTCAGAAAGAGAAAAACAAATATTGTTTATTAACACATATATGTGGAACCTAGAAAATGGTACAGATGAACCGGTTTGCAGAGCAGATATTGAGACACAGAAGTAGAGAAAAGACGTTTGGACACCAAGGGGGGAAAGTGGCGGCAAGTGGGGTGGTGGTGGGATGAATTGGGAGATTGGGATTGACATGTATACACTGATGTGTATAAAATGGATGACTAGTAAGAAAAAATAAATAAAAATAAACAAAATAAATAAATTAATTAACAATTAAAAAAATAAAACAAAAAAACCAAATACTTGTTGAGTGCTTACTGCATGCTGGGCTCTGTCTTAAGCACTGGAGATATGTTAATAAACCAAACAGCCAACAACTTTGCTTTGTAGAATTTGTATTCTAATGGGAAGTGGCAAAGAATAAACAAAACAAGCAGTGAAATAGTAGATTAGAAGATAAATTTATTCGAAATTTATTCCGTAGCACTAGTTAAGTAGAGAAGGGCCATAGGGAGCATGAGGGTGGAGAGAAGGGACATTTGCAATTTTAAGTAGGTAGTCAGGGAAAGACCTCATTGAGAAGGTGAGAAGTTAAGCATACAGCTTGAAGGAGGTGAGAGAAAAAGCCAGGTTGCTATCTGGGGAGAAGCATCCTAGGCAGAGAGAAGAAGAAAGTCCCTGAGGAGGACTGGTGCCAGGGATATTTTAGGAAGAGAAAGCAGCTACTATGGCTGAGGTGAGGTGAATGAGGGGAAGAGTCACAGCAGAGGAACTGAGAAAGATACGGGGAATGGGGAGGGCAGATAAGGCCAAGAACTCTGGCTTTTATTTCGAGAGAAACTAGGAGCCACACGACGTTTGGATTGACGTGATCTGCCTTTCGCTTTAGCTGGAGCACTGTGGCGCTCTGCTGAGAACAGGTTGTGGAGGGAAGAGGGTGGGAGCAGGGAGTCTAGTCAGGAGGTTGCTATGATAATCCAGGTGAGGGTCGATGGCAGCCTAGAGCTTCTGGTTGTGTGGGAGGTGGTAGCTTGGTAGAGAATGGGGTCAAGTTCTGGATATATTTTTTATTCAATATTCTCATATGGATTGCTCATAATATGATAATCGTAATATCTAAATTATCTTAATAAATTGTGAATAGTTTTGATATTATGTTTCTTAAGATGCTCATAAAAGTATAAAATGTTATAGAAATGTAAAGTGCGTGATCAGAAGGAATGATCGTATGTACTGGAGCAGGGACCAAGTGTACAGTCTGATTGTAAGACTCTTGTCTGTAAATGCATATGAGGGTTCATTGTCATTTGAAGAACATGGGCAAAATAGTAAAAGTCTTCAGCTGACAGTTAGATGACCCATTCCCTGTGGGCATGTTAAAGGTTTTGCCCACCTAGAGATAATAGTTTATCGATGACTCTTTTCTCAGATTTCATTAGAAGAGCCAATTAAATATGGCTTGAGAAGCTAGGGATTAAAGTGTCTGGGACAAGCATATAGTCTCTCTCTAGGCCAGAATGGAATCTATTCCCTAAGAAGTAGGCTTAGCTCCATGTATCTAAGGCCTTAAATATTCTAAAAGTTAGAGAAACAGCATGTACTAAGCGTATACTAGGCCAAGCTCTGTGGTAGGTGCTTATATATGTTCTCTCCTGCCATCTTCATAACAATTCATTGGAGTATTTTTAATCTCATTTCATGAGTGTGGAAACTCAGACACATTGAGGGAAAATGACTTAAAGGGTAATACAGTTCGTGAGTGAGGGAGGTAGGATTTAAATTAGTCTGCAGGCCTACATGCAAGACTGATCTTTTTGTCGAATGTTATAAATGAAGTATGCAGGACTCCATGGCTCCAAAGAACTTAAAAAGATCAATGCTGGGAGACAGTGTGGATGGATGACCGCGGGGGTGGGTATCTCAGAGAGGAGATGTGGGCAGTTGAGGTTTCAACACCTGGTCATGCATTAGAATCACCAGGGATATCGGGGATATCAAAACATTTATTTTGAAAAAGACTTTCAGGTGACTTCTCTGTAGGCAGCCTGTCAATTATCTTCCCTTCCATTCAGGATGGGGAGCAACTCAGATTGAGGGGTTAGGCCCCAAAGTAACAAACGGAAACATAGAGCCCACAGGGAGCAACCTGAAACTCACTGGCCATGAGTCTAAAGAAATCTGGGCTTCATGCAATTTGTGTCAAACAAGTTTTCTCTTAAATTTTGTTTCTAAGCAACTAATCTTTTTGAGGTACTGAGGTGTCATTCCCTGCATTATGAATGTGTCATGGAATCATAGAAAACTAAAGGTGGAAGGGACCTCAGAGATTTTCCCGACACCCACACTGCTTTGTGAGCTGAGCAGACCGAGACTCAGAGGGGTAAATGGCTTGTCAAAAGGTCACAAGAATCCGGGCCACTGCTCTTTCCACCAAGCAATTCTGCCTCCCCAAGTATTTTTCTCAATCTTGTCAGTCATCCTACTGATAAAACTTTGTATTCCCTGGGTTTAGTCTGGATGTCCAATTTTGCCTACCTACAGCTGTCCCCACAGACTCTGAGTATTGAAAAAGCTACTCCCTGTCCACACTGTTTTAACGATTTAGGTTTCTTCAGCAAGCATAAGACTGTAGCTTGGTTTTAAATGTCAGGAATTTTCTGTATTTCATTTTCATTTTAAAGGTTACTCTAATATAAATTTGGTGGGTGAGGGAGGGAGCAGAGGAGGCAGGTTCTTTCCAGCACTCATCTTGTTTCTTTAATGCAGTAACCCTTCCTTTAGGCCTCTTCATTTGCCTCTCAGACATATACTTAATTTTAAACAAACCATATTTTCTCATTTCTTTTCCCATTACACTTATGCCAATACATTTTGGAAAGAAAAATGAAGGAAATATTTGCCCCACCTAAACCATTCTGCTGTCCCCACAAGCATACTCTTCTGCTTTAAACCACAGTTCTATGTCAGTAGACTCTTCTCTAGGGGCAGTGTCCCCTCTCTGTGCCAGAAAGAACCAAGGCAGGCAACAACTACACACCAGTCTCTGACTTGAGGAGAAAGAAGAGAAATTGCATTAGAGAGCTCATTCTCATCTTGCGCCAGCTGCCACTCATCTCTTTTCCCTTCTTATTTCCTTCCTTTGTGGATATTTGGGCCAAAGAAACAGGCCATATTCCTTCTGCTGCATCTTTATGTAGAGAGATGTGAGTGATAGGACTTCAGCCTTCTTTTTTAAGGGGCGGGTATTTTTATAAAGGTAAAGATTATTAGCTCCTTTAATACCTTCCCTTTTATCCTTTTCTCTTCTTAAAATAGAGTCACTTTCCTTCAAAACATCAAGGAATTATTTTTTAAAAAGAGGAAAATACGTTGGAAGATCTAGGATCTCGTTAGATGCTATAATTCTACTGCCCTTTGATAAATGGGAGTGACAGTCTCAGAAGTTAAAGTTGTTGAGGTTCTTCACACACCAGTCCCTACTTGTCATGGATCCCTTGCCTGAAATTTTACTGTAAAACCATTAGTGGGGAAACACATGGAATTCTGATAAATATAATAAAAATTCAAAAAAAATCACTGGGCAGAGGCTCTGATTAAAGCTTATCATCTAAAGGAGGAATTTAAATTTACTTTAAAATATTCAGTTCATTAAAGTAACATGACCTCATATTTCAATTAGGACTATTTCCTTGGACTGAGCATCACAATGCTAAGTTACAGAAGAAACCATAGAGAAGAACATGACTTTGGGGAGATATGGTCTTAAGAGATGCAGACTGGAAGGAAAGAATATGGTTCTGTTTTTCCAGCTTTTTTTTTTGACCTCACCTATCCATGATTTAATCTAAATTCTTTTGTACCTGAATTGCAGCTCATCTCCTTCTTAGGACCATCCTCAGCAAAACTATGTAGTAGACATTATTTTATGATTTGTTTTCTAATAACAGACAGCTAGTATCTTCACATCCTTCAACTATACCCACAAACCCATTTTCCTAAGAAGCTGACAAGTGTATGCCCTGTGGGCTTACCTACCCTTCTCACAGATGAACAAAGCTATTCTTTGGAAAGGGAAGGGAGTACTGCTCTCACTTCTCCTCCATAAGCCTTGAGTCAACTTGAGAAGAGGTAGATCTGGAGTGAGAGCTGGGTATAGTGATGGAACAGAGCTTAGAAATCTAAGAGGCAGCATCCAAGAAAAAACTGAAACCAAACCTGGTAAATTAAACAAACCAGTCACGATTCCAAAGCGGGTGATGAATGGAGGAGGAGAATCCAAGGAGGCAACAGGGTGACTGGAGCCTGAGAAGGCCACCTGAGAACCACAGGGTTCAAAGCATAAAGTGGTAGATGGGACCTGGGATAAAGCAGAGCTTGGATGCTCTTACTATGGTACCTATGGGTGGGGAGGTGTCCTTAAGTTGTCTACTGGGCTTGTCCCACCTATTCCATCTGTGCTGGTAATTAAGCTATAAACCCTCAGCTCCAAACCCATCCTTCCATATTCCTCTCTGTGGTGCTGGGCTGGGGTCCTGCTGACTACATTGCTCTGTTGCCAGCAGTTTCCCTGTTATGCTCAACCTGTAACATGTGATACTATCAGGCAATAATCTGGGAAAATGATCACTTCTTTGAGTCTCAGCTACCAGACATAAAGTGGGGATAACAGTCACATCACTGGGCTATTAGTATTAAACAAGCCCACTCAGCACAATTCCAGAGTAAGGACTCAGTACATAGAGGGAAAGGAAGGGGTGAGTTTCCCACCCTAAAGAGGACTGACCCTTCAATCGGTCAGGGCCCAGGATCAGTCAGGATCCCGTCAGGGAAACAGGAAACACACCAATTATTTTACCAGAGAGAATTTAATACAAAAAAATGGTTTAAAAGACATTGGAGGACTGGAAAAGCACAGGGAGGACACTAAAGTAACACAGAAATGGCAGGGAGCAGCTTCCATCCTAGACTGGGAAAACAAAGGGAAGGGGTTGAGGTTATTAGAACACAGAAGCCTGGAAGGGGGAACTGGGACCCATTTTTATGTGGAAAGGATATTGGGTGCCTCAGAGGAATGTGGGTGAAAAAAAAATGAAATCAACCACTACTGCAGGATGGGGCTGATGCTGGGGTAAGACTGTAATGATGTTTTCCTTTTCACCTCTACTGCTAGGGAGCTCAGAGTCCAGTGGGTAGCCCACCTTCGCCAAATGAGCAGGACTTTGTGGCATTATGGCTGCAATGATTTTTCTCACCTTACTTTATCTGTGATCATTTTATTTCAACATATTTTACATTACATTATGTACTTCGTAAATCTCCTCAAAGCCTACTGGAAGATCCTAGAATATTTCTACTTCCATCTATATGATCTTCATCTGTATCTTCATCAATATATTTGCCTATAACTTTCCTACCTCCATTTACACTTCATTTCTACTGCCATGTGTGTCTCATCTATAACTCTATCTATAGTTTATCCACATCTGTAACTATGGAGGAGATAGGGACAGTCCACTCCTGTATTTGTAGTTTAAGTTGTGTGTTTTTAACCCAAATTTGAAAGTGTAATTAGGAAGCTTTTAACATAAAGACAGCTTACATCTCCTCTTCAATCTCCACTGTGCTTCCATAAGAAGCATGGCATTGACAGAGGTACTAATGGGCCTGTGATATAGAACCCAAAACTTTAAAAGTTCTAACCCATCAAGAAATCCCATTCATCATTTCATTTTTGGGAAAGGATATAAAAAATGAAATGTCAGAGCTATAATGTCAGGACTGTTTGAAATGTCAAGTGCTTATTGTTGCACAGCCTGGCTGTCTGCTGTTCTGATCAAACCTCCAACTGGCATAATAATTACAGATGATGCATCGCATTTTCATGCACAATTGGACCCAGATTTTTAACAAATCAGATGGAAACATTCTCATTGCCCAGCTGGAAATTTTCTCCTTTTACTACATAGTTTAAGACTTTTCCTTCGGAGCAGGACATTACTACTGATTCAAGACAGCGTTCAGAGTAGGGGAGGAGAAAAAGGGCAGAAAAAAAAAAAAGTTTCTCAACAGACCGGAACTCAGTCACTTATAATATACAGATGCGACAAGAGCCACGAGGCAGCAAACACATGTGCCAAATGCACGTTTAGTCTAAGAATGCTAAGCTGTGGAGACACTGCCCAGATAATCCAGTTCTATTTCAAGATGCAGACCAACTTAGGTGGGCAAGAAAACATACATGCGAGCTCTATTTTGAACTGATAGCTATGGAGGCAATCCTTCAGTTTAATCACCCCATTCTAATCTGCGGAGAGAGGACTAATGTATAAACAGAAGCAACACTGCTTCTGTCTAGGATCTTTATGACAGTCTCTGTGGGACTTAAGTGGGTTATTCATAAGCGGGCACCAATGATAATAAAAACCTGAAATCAATAGCACGTATGTACAGAAAATCACATTTCTTCTCCACTGAAAGTTTTGTATCCAATGAAAGCTGGCTAAGGCGTTCCCATAGCCACTTCATTTTCACCTTCCCTAGACAAGCCTTGTCAGATGGTTTGGAAGAAGCCTCTCTCCTACGTCTATCTGGCTGTTTCCCATCACAGATTACTTTCAGTACATTGGAAAGGTCGAAACTCTTGGAAACAACCTCCAGAAGATGCTATTCTTTTTTCATGCCATTGATAAATTCTTCTAAAGTCACTTCTCCCATAAAATAGTAAAAGAACAATTAGCAAGAGCCTTTGTCTAATACCACCCACTAGCATATACAATATATTCACTGGCATTTTTATCGACATTCGTCTTTTTATATCCTTTCATCTCAACCAGACTCTCAATTCCTTGAATGTCCTTATATAGAAAAGCATTCAATGGTAGGGTTGTTAGGTGAAAATACAGGTGACGAATAAAATCTCTTTTCATTTTGAGTTGAGAACATCAGGTAATGTACCTGTGTTCACATATACATTTACATCTCTACACGATATTGATTATTTGACCTTTAATCTTGAAGCTATGACCAAGTCATAGGAGCATGAAAATTGCAGACTTCTAAGATCAGAAGGAAATGACTGTTTGCAAGGCTGTTTTCAATATTCTTCTCCCTGAGGAAATAATTTCAAGGACCATCCAAAGCTGTGCAGAAGGTTAAACGTTTATTCATTCCCTAGTTCTCCTCTCCTTTTCTGATTTTTTGATTTCTCATTGTATCACCTTGACTTAAGCCTTAGGTCTATGCTGACCAGCCCAGTGCTATAAAACTATTGCCTTATACCCATGGGCACCTGCTGACTTGTTTCCCACTACCCTCATCCTACAAGACAACTTTTCAACATTTGGGGGTTGGGCATGAGGGGTTCTCGATTTAAATCATTTGGATTGTAATTATGGGCATATTCAAGTTGAAAGGTACAGATGAATTTTCTGATCTTAAGGAGACTGTACTTAATAGGGTTTGTGGCTTGGTGGGAGGTCAACCAAGGACAAGCGAAGTACACTGAGTCACTAACTAGGGAACATGCCCCTGAGGCAGAAAGTGAGCAGGAAGTGAAAGCAAGTGTTATACTCTCCCTGTACTTTTTAATGGATAAAGACAACTATCTAAATGCCACAATAGTGGCTCAAATATAAAGCATACATCATCACATTCTCATAAGATACTTTCCTTTTGGTTTCCATGGCAAAATACTAATATAGGTTTTGTCTTTTTTTTTTTTTTTCACAGAGAAATCTAATCTTTGTTCCTTATGTTTTCCTTATGCCAAAGAAGTCTGTGCAAAACCTCGGTAACAGCAGGTGGGATTAGAATTCCCTATGTATCCCAGGGAAAGTCAGGGGATCATAAGTAACAGAAGAATAACCATCCTTTGCAAAGGGAAAACACACTGCTAAGTTCACAACCCGAAAGATTTTTCAAACTTCTAGGGACTCAGCATGACCAACAGAGAAGTGGGAGTGGAGATAGGGGAGCTGAAATCTGTTTTGACCACTTAGTTATAATAACACTTCTCCATTCTCACTGCTGGCAAGGAAAGAAGCTGTATCGGAAGGTGCTGGGAGATAGTTGCCTGTGTTGAAAAGCAATGCAGGTTACTGATGTGGAAAAGAGAAGAAAGAAAATGCTTTTTGCGGATTCTTTTTATTGCAATATAATTGACATAACATATTAGTTTAAGGGGTACAACATAATAATTTGATATGTATATATTGTAAAATGATTACCACAGTAAGTTTAGTCAATATCCATCACCTCACATAGTTACAAATATTTTTCTTGTGATGACAACTTTTAATATTTCCTCTTTTAACAACTTAAAAGATGGAATTTTTCGCTGATGTTTCATCATGTTTTTCAAAATACCATGAACTCTGCATATTTGCTTTTTCCATGTTATCACTTACCAAAAAAGAATTTCTCTTTTCCAAATTAAGCCAACCTCTACCTATAGCAACTTATGATGCTTACTATTTCTAAATACTTATTTTGAAGTTTTCCTCGCTCTTTTCCTTCTAGGTCTTAGCATTCATTCATTCATTCTCCGAACATTTATCAAGCCCTGACTACAACTGCCATTTCCTTCACTACACGGCCCCACCAGCACAGCCAACCAGGGTTGTGAATGTGGAAGGTGCTCAGAAATCCTAGGCTGACGAATTGCTTTCCTTCTTCTGATATTCTTACACATTGCTTCCTAATCCTCTTCAGTTTGCCTGTGGATTTATGCCCAGACAAATTAGAAGGTTGGTTGCTGGGTCTCCCTAGAAAGGATTGCCTGTGCAGATCCAGAAGCTTCCCATCAAAAGATCGACCAGCCAAGAGCTGAAGCTGCTGAGAGATGATTGAGCTGGAGATCATGGGACTCAGAAGGACCTAAAATCATGTCTGAGTTTTCATTATTTTTTTTTCTATTTAAAAACACATATCAATCTTTGTCAGGCATAATTCAGAATTGCACAGTTTTTATATGTTGAAATATACATATGCACATAATTTATATCCACGTTATTCAGGGCTGTTTGTTGTGTTGGTGAACACATTCGCTACTCCTGGGGACTCTGAAGTTCAGTGCTGTGGATGCTTTTCCATTACTCACTACCAAGTTCAGCAGTTTAATTGGTGATAGGACAGCTGCTCGAATATTGTCTTTAGTCTTGTTTTTGCAATCTGGTTATTTTGTTGATATTTATGGATCATGTATTTCTTCCCATTAATATCTTAAATGTTCTTATAACACTACCCAAAAATTGCCTCTTCCCTCCAAAAAGTCAAAACTTACTGTACACGCTCACATTAGCATTTCTTGCTCTAAAGAAGTCAACCTAGAAAAGAAGCCAACCTGTGTCAAGGAATTGTTTTTCAATTCTTTCAAATAAGAACCTCATGAAAATTTGTGCTGGGGCTGGGAAATTAGCAAAGGTGGGACTGGAGTGTCTCAGGAGATAAGAATGACCAGATTTTCAAGGGAGGATGCAGGATTTTAAATGACAAGTTCTGTATTCATTAGCAAGGTGGCACTAGAGGCATTTAGCAGTATTTTATAGCAGAGTGTTAAACGCTGCAGTTTTTTCTCTTTTATAAAGAAACTTGATTCCGTATTATCTCCTGGTAGTTCCCAGTTTCCCAGTTTGATTCTATGGTGTTCCAGTCTAAAACACTGGTCTTTCTGGTTAGTCGCTCAGTAAAAGGTCTTCCATTATGTTCTGTCCCTGTTTTCTTTTACTCGAAATATCTGCTCAATAACCTTTCATTTCCTCTCTTTTCACTTGCATGGTTTATTATTACGAGCCACTTAAGTCTCCTTTGTCCCTGGGCTATTTGGCGCTTTGTTGTCTGGACACTTTCTGCTCTTGAGGTTGTGAACAGTATCTATAAATCTTCCTAAATCATGTCAAGAACGACTCCTAAGCGGCGCATGGTAGCATGCCAATTGCTATACTTCCAAGTAAAGTCTGCAGAATTTCATGCTTGATCATGTATCCTGACTTGTCTTGAGGACCCTTCTGTTTTCATTCTTCAATAATATTGAATGTTGAGCTTCAATTTTCTGTCCTTGTGATTCTCTTCAAGATCTCCTTCCTGGAAGCTTTTGTTCATAAAATAAAAATAAAAACTAACTTGTTGAATTATAGCAATGATACATGCTTATGGTAACAAAAACAAAAAACAACTAACCCTACAGAAAAGTGTAATAAAAAGAAAGAATCTCCCTTTAACCTCTCTCTGGCCCCCCAGTGCTACTTTCCACTGGTAATTAACTTCTGCTAAACAATCTGTGTTTATATTTTGACATTTGCAATGCACTTTCAAGTATATGTTAATTTCCAAACTTGTCTCCTAGAGGCCTTTCTTCCTACAGATAGCATTGCATATTGCTCGTTTCTTCTTTATTTCTTCATTTCCTTTTCATATGACATCTTATCAGACACTCATTCATTTTACAACTATTTATGGAGCACTTATTATGTGCCAGAAAGTGTGAGAGCACAGGAAGTACCAAAGTACGTAAAACAGAATAGCTCTTGCCCTCATGGAGCTTATGGCTCTTCATCATTTTATTATCTTAGCATTAACCCTATACCTCTCTTTTGATTAATCTTCTAACTTTGATTTGCTAATGACCATGATAATTATGTCTAGAACTCTACAGCTATTGTGTATTTTTCTGTTCCAACAGATTTGATGTTAGTCATTCTTTTGCAGACAATTGGCATTCAAATTGGGATTTTCATATATGTTCCTGAAGTTGTTTTGGTTGTATCTGGGTGTGCTGGGGATCTGTGGTTTCAATATTCATTGGATCACCAGATACCAGTAGTGTGCTTGCTGCTTTTTATTTTGAGAAATCAAAAAAGATATAAGTTGGCACATAGGCAACACTATTCTGGTACACCTAATCAAACATTCCCATTTCTCCCAACACTGATGTTTCGATAACAATGATAACAACAGAAATCTTATTTGAGGTATATACACTTAGGCTTGTACAACTGCAAATATTCTCTGTGATGCTCACTTTCCCTTTACATGTGAGTGAAGCACTTTATTCTCCTCTGTCAAATACTCGCAAAGTCCTTTTACACTTCTGCAAATATCAGCCCTCTATGTCTTCATTACTTTCTCTTCCTTGTCCTCTGGTGCACCGAGCTGTCTGTGTTCAACAGAACAATTTTAGCATCTTTTTTTCTTGATACATGGAATGACCCAGCTGTCCCTTGACGAGATAATACAACAGTCTCCAATAATTTCCATGTAAAAGCAAGTTCTATCAGTTTTAATTCCGTATATGCATTTGCCAAGAAACAGTGTTTCATTGTTACTCCAGAGTGTAACTAGTTTATTTGATATCTTCATTTTACAAAAGCCAATATTTTTCCTTAAAATATAAGTTTTTATATCAGAGGAAATGAATTGTGCGATTAGATCTCTAAACTGTCCAGAAATCATAATGTATCCTCTTCCTTCTGAGATACTCTTACAGGTCAAAGATCCTAGTTCCCGAATTGCAGGTAACCTCAGTTGCCTGAGCCCAACACCTTCTCTCTTTCAGATTCACATCCTTTTTCAACTTAGCTCTTTCTATTTCTAGGCCCCTTCCAACTACATTCCCTATTTTATTGGTTCCTTATACTTTGTTCTTGAGGAACCAGCACAGATAGGAAACAAAAAGTCCTGCACAATTTTCTGTTTTCTGGAACATGTTTTCCGATTCCTCAAACTGAGCCACCCTCATACTTCTCTATGGGAAGTCACTTTTCCTATTCCCCAACACCCCCCCACCCGCTGCCAGCACTACAAGCAGGATCCATGGATATTTTCAAACATTCTTGACCTGTCCTTTTGAAATTCACTTACAATGCTAAGTCTTAAACGTTCATGATGTTCCGTCTACTTCCAGAATACTCATCCTTTGAGCAACGATTTTGACCCTGGGTTGAATGGTTTATCCTCTCTACTCCAACCCCTGCCATCTTGCAGCCCCTCTGGGATTAAAAATGAAAACAAAACACGACAAAATCTCTGGCATTTCTCCTGTTTGATGATTACCATTTTCGGATGCATATTCCAAATAAAGTTTTCAGTGGCCTCACCGGGCCTTCCTCTCTCCATTTTTCTGGTTCTTTTCTAGCTTTACCTAGCCTCCTTATCAACTCTGGGTGGTCTGAATCTGTTCCTTGCAAGCTTTCACATGAACTGACTTGTTCGTTTGTTTTGTTTGTTTGTTTTTTGCGGTACGCGGGCCTCTCACTGTTGTGGCCTCTCCCGTTGTGGAGCACAGGCTCCGGATGCGCAGGCTCAGAGGCCATGGCTCACGGGTCCAGCCACTCCGCAGCATGTGGGATCTTCCCGGACCGCGGCAAGAACCCGTGTGCCCTGCATCGGCAGGCGGACTCTCAACCACTGTGCCACCAGGGAAACCCCACCCCTTTTTAATCTTACTAACATCATATTTTCCACAATTCCAAGCTTTCTGTTTCTCAAGGATCATCCCTAGATATGATGCCTCCATCTCAAATATGCTCATCTCCCAGTTTACAGATTAAAACCATTTGGTGTAAACACCCTCCCTTCTCACTCCTACCTCTGACGAAGCGCACCTTCTCTGAGATAAAGAGGAGACCAGATTTTCAGGTAAAAAACGCAGCTGAAGAAATGAGCAGAAAGAGTAGAAATGTAGAAAAGATAGAGCAGAAGTGGAGGCAAGTGTGGACAACTCTTTCCGGAAATGTACTGCCAAAGGGAAGGAAAAATCTGATAGAAGATGGCATAATTGAAGTTAGGAGGGAAAACAAGTTTATTCGTAAGTTGATGAGAAGCCTCTAGTAGAAAGAAATTCCCAGAGCAAACAGCAGAGGGCCCTTCATCTCCTATTCTCTAACTTTTTTTTCCTTTTATCTCCCTTTACTCTTCTTTATATATACCAAAGTCTCAATCCCTGTGCATTAAGTGTAAATATGGTCAATAAATATTTATTCAATTCAATTGTATCAACTGGAGAACATTGTACCGGTCAAATTATGAAGCCCCAGTGATATTACAAGTGGGGTTTGCTTGAAAGGTTCATGCTTTTGTCTAAATGGGGCATCTCGCACACTGTCCTAACTCCTGCTCGGTAAGAAAAGTGAGACCAAGGTGAGTAGCTACTTTGCTGTCATCGTTTGTATCGATCTTATGGAACACCAAGTTGGTAAATTCTTCAAGATTCAGAGTTTGCTGGCCATTGAGGGCTTGTAGTGCCTGCAAAGAAACTAAATCAGAGAGTTCAACTCTTCTGGAAGCAAACTCATTTTGTGACATTTCTTACCCCAATGTGACAGAATTGGGGCAATTGTTTATGTCAGTTTTGCTATCCAACCTGTTTCAGTTGTTAAAAACAGATAAAAAGATTGTGTATCAGTTCTGGGTAATGAGGCTTAGAAATTAAATGAACTGAGTATAGTCTAGGTTTTTTCTACAGAACAAAGGGATCCATTCAACATATTAAGTAACAAAAGATTCTAAGAGCCCATTGGAGAAAACATCAAAGTGGTAACTGTCATAAGAATTCTGGACCCAGAAAACAGTGTTCTCATTTTAGACTAATTATCTTTGATCTTAAGATGAATATAAAAGGATGCTCTGTAAGCATCTAATCCTTCCTCTCTGGCTTCTGCCACTGGCACCTTTGGTTTTTTTTGTGCCCTTTTGCAGAGTGATCAACTGGGAAGACAGATATGCATGCCTTGGAAGGACACTGAATTTCTCACACCCCACTAGCAACTTTTCATCATAAAAGCTATCAGGGGACGCAGGGAAAATGACATTTACAGCTTTCCTAGAGAGACGATTCAACCATCCTTCCCCCCCCCACCCCCACCCTTGCCCCAGGTGATTAAATTAAATGACCCATATTTGATGTAGAAATTCCTAATAAAATGAAAGAGAGACAGAGAGAGAATGGATTAGTCATCTGGGAATTTGAACATAACTATCCTGATTGAACATGAAGGAATCTTTAGAAAAACTGCTGGCAACATATTTCAATTAGAGGCATGGTCTTAAATAGAACTCTCTCTTGCTGCTTCCCAAGCATTACTAATCCTGAATCCAAGGATCAATCATAATTAACAGTGGCAAAGCACCACTCTTGGCCTTAGCAAGCTAAGATCTCACAGTCAAATAATACAAGAGTAATGGTTAGATACAGGTAGCCTATTAGATGAAAGTTTTTAAGGTTTCTCAGTGTCTTTGCAGAGGCTCCGAAAGCCTTGAAAGATTGGCTAGGCATCCAGTATTCCCACATCCTGAAGTGATACTAGACTGCATGCATAAGTCATAAGAAAAGATTATGAAATTTCTAGAATTTGTCCATCACCCAACTCCAGGCAATATAAGTGAGAGTGAAGGATTGACTGGAAGATTGATGAGGCCTAAGAGGATAATAATTTGAAGGGAGATGTCAGGGTGCCTCATACTTTCCCTCTTCTTCTAGGAGAAGCATGGGGGTAGGGCAAGGAGGCATGGTTTGTTTCCTTCTTTCCTTCCTCATTTAGTACATCTACTCTTTCTCCTGCATCTTACTAAGCCCTTCTCTGACCCCTCTGAGTGTGAACAGCAGGAGAGAGGAGAGAAAAGGGGACCAGGAGAGCCCTGACTTGGCAGGTACTGTCATGATCATATAGTTTCAGAGCTCTCTGGATAGCAGATGTTTAAAGACCACTATTTCTCTGAGGCCTCCCACCCCCTTTTCACTACTGAGACTCTCCTGCAACTCCCTAGACATGAATCACGCACTTTTTTTAAAGTATGTGGAATTCATGCATGTTGTTGTACATAGCAATAGTTTATTTATCCTCATTGTTTTATAGTATATCATTGGGAAGATATACCACAATTTAAAGCCATTCTACTGTTGATGTACATGAGCTATTTCCACTTCTTGGTTATTACAAAAATTGTTATGAACACTCCTGGTCAGGGCTTTTGATGATCATGTATACAAATGTTTGTTGAGCATATATGCAAGAATGGTATTTCTATTTCTACCTATTCCAGCTGATCCCTTGAGGCTCCCTCTACAGGCTCCAAGTCTGGGTTTCTCAACATCTGCACCACTGACATTTTGGACTCGACAATTCTTTCTTGCTCTGCATTGTCCTGTGCATGGTAGAATGTTTAGCAGCATCCCTGGTCCCTAAACAATAGATAGTAGTAGCACCACACCCTCCCCATCTCTCCAGTTGACAACCAAAATGTCTCCACACTTTGCCAAGTGTTCCCTGGGGGAATAGGAGTGGAAAGTCGCTCCTGGTTGAGAACCACTCTCCAGATCTACCTCCAGCTTTCTTCTTCTGAGGATTCCTCACTTCTCCAAGTGGCTCAGCTGGACAAGATCCAAGACAGCTCTCTGCCGGCTTCTTCTCTCAGTGGCCCATAGCTGATCCATGGAGAAACCCAAGCATCCTTTGTCCCAGCAGATTCCAGGAATGCATCCTGCTACTCTGCTGCCACGGTCTGCTCTTTAGATTTCTCACGTGTGACTCAAACACTGGAACATCATGTTCCCCAAACTGCAGGGCACGCCACACCTCACTGGTCTCCTTAAACCCTCATGCTACTGACGTGGGGGCTTTCACACAAGAAATCCTCTCCAGCAGTCCTTCTCCAAAACCCTCATCTTGACCGTTTCATACCCTTAAAGTGAGATTAAGATGTAACTACTTCCATTGTAAATTCTGCCTATAATCTAGTACTTCCTTCGAATCTCTTGATACCTGGGCTGAATTCCATTTTAACATCCTGGTATCATATGTTGAGAGAACTTATGTTATACAGTATGTATTATTCTTTACCCTGTTTTTCTTTCACTTGCCATTATATAGAGAGTATGTTTGTAGACCACTGATTTTTTTTATAAGTACATAGTCCATTGCATTAATTTTAAAATTACCCTCCTTTAGGTTGTTTTTTGTTTTTACTATCTTAAATGATTTTGTGATGTAAAATCATAGAACGTTTATCTTTGGCAACATTAATTATTGTTTTTCCTGACCAAAAGTAAGTAACGTTGACCCTAAAAATGAAGATAAATTTTAGCCTGTTAATGCAGACCACCCAATTTCCAGGAATGTTATATCCATTTATGCTCCCTCTACTGTGTGTAAGGGCGCTCTTCTCACAGTGCCCTTGACAAAATTACATCTTATTGTTTTTAATCTTTATTGATTTAATCAAAGACAAATAGTATCCAATTATTAAATTAATTTCTGCTCTGTGCTTTCATTATTTGTTTCCCTACTTTTATTTTGTTCTCTTTCTAAACATTTTAAGGAAAAACTCAACTAGCTACTTAATATTTCTCTTTCCTTGACTCACTAAGCTATACATTTTAACTAATGAAAACCTATGTAAATTTTCCTATAAGATTTAGAAAATAATCACTTTTATCCTTCTGTTCTTCCTAGTTCTTTTGAAAATCTGATGACCCTCTCCCTCCCCTGAAGAAAATGGATCACGTGCAGGCAAAATTTTGCCCTTGATTCCAAGGGGGTGGCCAAGGATTCCTAAAGGCCATAGATCCATAGATCCCAGAATACAAACCCCTGATCTGAGTACTGCTTTGGAGGCACCCCCTAATACTTGTATGCTGTATTACTTTTTTAATGTTTTTAAAATAAGTATATTTAAGAGGATATTTGAAAATTTACATGGGGTTGGGAATTCTCTATAGAATATTTTAGATTCCCAATTTTGTGTTGCAACATGTAGTATGTATGCCGAATTTCTGAATTTTAATGCTTACAAAGTTCAACTACAAAATATATCTTAGTACTCTTTCTGATGAGATTAAAGTGGAAGCAATATTAGTATTATCATACTCTTGAATTCTTTTCATATATTGGTTAACTATACATTTGCTAAAATAGTTTTAAATTTTTAACAGCTTTGTCCATTTGTTAAAATATTCAGTCATAATTGTAGCTCTACCCATTGATTTTTCCTCACATTTTTGCTAAGATTTATACTATGTATCATGTTTGGGACTCAGCTGCATCTATAGAGGAGAGCATTTGGACCAGGTCATTTCTAAGATATCTGATTCTGTGTTACAAATTCAGTGTATTACATTCATAATGTTTATTTTACTTCATATCTTTATTCAGGCACAGCGTCCCACTTAATACTCTTTTACTCTGGGACCCATTTTATCTCATACCATGGTAATCACTATCCTCATTCCACTGGCAGAGGGTGGGGCGGTAAGATTTATAAAGGGACTCCTTGAACTTTAGAGGTGGAAAGGATCTCTGAGATCCCTGCGCTATCTATTAGAAAATACTTTAGTCGAGCTCCCAGAAAGATTAGTTCCTCAGGTACCTTTATTCTTTGTCCATGTCTTTTTGCTATATAAACCATCTTGTATTTTAGCTGCTCCCACAGACTTTCTGCACCGAGGCAGAGAAAACATGATAAGTTGTTTTAGGACATCATGTTTACTTTATTATTATTATTATTATTTATTTTTTGCGGTACACGGGCTCCGGACGCACAGGCTCAGCGGCCATGGCTCACGGGCCCAGCTGCTTCGTGGCATGTGGGATCCTCCCGGACCGGGGCACGAACCCACGTCCCCTGCATCCACAGGCGGACTCTCAACCACTACGCCACCAGGGAAGCCCATCATCCTGTTTATTTTTCATCTCAATACCCTGCTAAGTTTGTAAGCTTCAGAGTGGACTGCACCCAGAAGAAAATGCTGATACACAATTGCACATTCAGTAACCAACAGGATGGTGAAACTGACATTGCTTCAGCCATTCCAAACGTATATCCCGAGAATAGCCGACCACATAGGGAACTGTCACTGACTCCACAGGGAAGAAAACTGAATTAACTATATAATGTCCTGAAAAGGATACTTTACTACTTCACTTACCACGAAGATGTTCAGTAGTTCCCTTTTGTCAATAGAACCATTTCCATCTGCATCATGGAGAAGTTTTGCTTCATTTTTCCTTGTACTACTAGATTTATAGCAGCAATACATCCATCCTATGGAAAGCAAGGTGGAAAGGGAAATAAATATTTAAGACCAATTATTTTTTATTTGCAAAGTCATCATTCATGAGCAGGACCATCAGTACAATTTAATACAACCCACAAGATTTTGGCATAAAACTTTTCCCTGGCACTTAATTTTTTTTAATGGGTATAAAATGTACAAAAACAAGTAACTTTAAATAGGTGAGTACATTTTTAGAGAAAATGTCTACTTCTTATGACAAAAAAAAAAAAAAGGTTCTGAAATGCCATGATGGAAGGCTGAGTCCTCACCACTGAGCACCCTACAGTAGTTGTCTTCTTCTGAATATCTTCAGGTTTTGTCGTCCACTCAGCGAGAAGACCAGGAACGAATTTTTAATTGAAGGGAAACATACCAAGTAGCTAAATTCTGTACTGTTTTAGAGAAACTGGTGGAAGTTTTTGGACTGCTAATCTCCAGGATTCCTTTTTTTTTTTTTTTTTTAACGGTACGGGGGCTTCTCACTGTTGTGGCCTCTCCTGTTGCGGAGCACAGGCTCCGGACGCGCAGGCTCAGAGGCCATGGCTCACGGGCCCAGCCGCTGCGCGGCATGTGGGATCTTCCCGGGCCGGGGCATGAACCTGTGTCCCCTGCATCGGCAGGCGGACTCTCAACCACTGCGCCACCAGGGAAGCCCCCCAGGATTCCTTTTAATTGCATCATTTTCAGTATGAATCAAAATTTATTAGCCTCCTTTTTTTTTTTAAAATTCTTGGCCTCCCAGGGGAGATCAAACCTGTGCCCCCTGCATTGGAAGGCGGAGTCTTAACCACTGGACCCCCGGGGAAGTCCCCTTATTAGCCTCTTTTTTTCTGTTTTTTTCTTTTTTCTTTTTTTCTTGAGGAGGGACCAGGATCCTGTTTTAATTGCTGCACTACAGTTTCTTGATTGTTCCTCCTTTGTTACTGCATTCCCTCTTTCCTTGATTAGTAGCTGTTTGAATTGGCCCTTTGGAACTCAGGGCAGGTCTAGGAGGCTGAAACCTTTACCCTGGAAATAAGAAATGGGGGACCTGGAAAGGCTTTTGTGCCCAGGAGGGCCCCACAGGGTCCTGCTCGGTTTCAGTAAGAAGTTGAATTCAGCATTGCCTCTTAAATTCTCCAAAAGCATATCAACATGACATTATGACTCCAATAGATTCAAAATTCAGAAACATTTTTGTATTAGACATGGTTTTCAGAGATTGTAACAGCAAGAGGTTTGTGAAGCAGAAAGAGCCTTGAACTTGAAGCCGTGGCAGATTTGGTTTAATCTTGGACCTAATGTGCAGTATAGGAGGAAATTTCCCCTGGTCCTGGTGGAAAGAAGAAAAAGAGGAAGAAAGAAAGAAAGAGAGAGAGAGAGAGAGAAAGAGAAAGAAAGGAAGGAAGAAGGGGGGGAGGGAGGAAAGGAGGGAGGGAGGGGAGGGAGCAGTATCCCTCAGATAATCACTTTTACATGTTAGCTCATTTCATATTCAATCAAAGTACCTGAAAGGAAATAATGCAGACATATACCAGTGATGCCAAAATCTTGGCCTCTGTGCACCGGTGCCAAATCGAATCTCAGAGGCAGAGTTTTGGGTGAAGTAGAAAAGAATAACTTTATTGCTTTGCCAGGCAGAGGGGGACACAGTAGGCTTGTGCTTCAAAAACTGTGTGTCCCCAGCCTCTTTTTTAATAATGATTTTTGTTATATTCAATCTTAGAAAAGATTGTTTAAGGGGTGCAAGCTTAGGTAGTTCCCCTCGTTCTGTTTTAAATCTGTAAAACATTCTCAGTTGAAAACAGAAACAGCCTGTGCCATTCTTAAGAATCATATACTTCAAACCTTGCTCAGCCAAAGGCTCAGCTGTTTTGAGAAAGGTGGCCAGCTCTAGGCAGGTGTCTGACTCACTCTCCACTGTTTCTCCATGCGCTTTTAGCTGCTCATGGTAGCATCTTCAGCCCAGGAAAACATGCTATCTGCTGCATTCTCTTTGGAATATTTGGGATATCAAGTCCTATTTACAAAACAGAATGTGATATAACATACCCCTTTCCCTTGGAAATAAAGGGCTTTAGGCTTATTGGTCTGTAAAGTGATATGTGTTTGATTTGAGTCTTAAGCTTTGAAGTCTAGTTCCACCAAGTCTCTAAGAAAAGTAACTGAGAAACCACCAGCAGTTCTGGATGTGAAGCAAGCCTGTTTGGCTGGTTAATGCTTTTTTTTTAAGACAACAACAACATCTCAGATATTGGAAGCCTGTGTGTTAATCACTATAGCATTGTCTTCAAAATGTATTACACTTTAAAATTTTCTACACTGTGGAAAGAAAGAAAAAAAATATTTAAAAATCATTTCACTACCTTTGGGTATTAGATTTTTACAACAGGCATCTTTAGCCCATCAATAATTAATATGTTTTTTAAGAGATAAGACATTTGCTAACAGATAGGAATCTGGTAGAATGGTTTCCTAAAGGAAGTTGGCTCAAGTATCCAAAACATTAAGTGGTTTTACCTTTTATCCATCTGCCTTTCTTATTGCTTGCTACTGCTTCACTTATTAATCCCTAGCAGAGCTATGGCTGAGACAAGGGAAATACATTATTATAGAGTTGAAATTTATTTAAGATGAATATCGTCTTCAAGATATCATCTCCAGATTTGGTGGGACATGATCATTACAGGATAGACAAGTATGGAGGATATAAGCTAGGTGGAACAGTATCTAACCACGGGTACATCTGCTCCTAGGTCTTCTTACTCGTGCGTCTCCAGGGCTGACCAATCAATACAGCCATTTCCTGGGTAGTTATTGTGCATGTTTACCAAAAGGTCACAGAAGCATCTTCCCTGTGAGGACTGAGCTGGCAAGTTGATATTCCAGCGTTTCCACAAAATCATATATTTCATAATGATTCATTTCACATTGAGTCCCGCTTCAGGGATCACAATTTTCTGTGTCACCTGCATGATGAACGGCGACAGGCTAGATTGAGCAATGTTGTCTTTAGAACTTTTGGTATTTTATGATGAGGCACCATGGGTGGGTGGTCCTAACACCTTCCAATCAAGGCTCTGAAAGCTCTAGGCAAACCCTACCAGGAGACAAGCATAAATATTTTCATTGTGTGGTTTACAAATGGGCAACCTGGGTAATCTACAGCCAAAGTTGATTATGGGTGAGGAAACATTTCTACTTAGACAGATGCAGCCTCTTTCAAAGGCTCCTGCAAGCAAAACATTTCGTGTTTTCATTGCAGCATTCTGTTATGTAGTCAGGCAAATTAATCCTTACAATCCGCACCCTACTACTCTTTTTTCCAATTATCGTCCTATTAAGATTTTGTAGAAATTTGCATTGGTGAGACAACCCCGGTGAATGTAATTTAATAGCTTGTGTTCGTGTTGGAGAGGGTTTTAGATAAATGCTTGTTCTGTAAAACAGAAAAAAACAATTCTTGTCTTCAGTTGATCTACAGATTACAAAGAAGGGTGAGGGGAGATAAAGAGCCCCAGAGAAGGCGAGATGTCTCTGCAAAAATGACTAGGAAGCATGCAATAGAAAATGTCTAGAGACTTTTCTTTGGGCCAACCCAAAGGAACACTGCTAAGATTATATTTCTGTGGTTGAGCTACAGGAGCCCCCATGGCACACAGAACTCTGGAGAAGTCTGACACTTACTGGCCTTGAGCCAGAATGGGGTTCATAAACACTCTGTGTCAGAATCATGTGGGGACAATGAAATATTGCAGATTCCTAGACTCTGACCCCAACAAAGCATCAAAACTACTTGGGATGGGGTCCAAGATGTAAAATGATCCTCAGGTGACTCTTATGTATCCTAAGCTCTGCGAACTACGGACCTACGCTGTTTTTCTTATCCGTGGCTCTTCGTAGGTGATGTTAACATCTAACCAATCACTCCAAGTGGCTCTTATCATTGTGGCCTTGTCTCACATGAATTTAACCTTATTAAGACTAATTAGAAAAATTATGACCCACATGGTTCAGTCTCAGAATAATGACATAGTCATGAATACAGTCCAGCCACCAAAAATTAATTCCAAAATAACAGCAAGTCTTTCATTTCTGGAAAGAACACAACTTGCAAGACATTTATGGGTTTCTTCACAACACCGCCTTCCTCTCCCATCTGTTCCTCCACATACACCCTGCTGCTCAGTGTTCAGCGATCTCCATGGCCCTATTCTTTCACTGCCAGCCCTACCATGAGAACATTTCATTCTTTTCTTCCACCAACTTCCCTCATAATTCTGCATCACAAAATCCTAAAAAATGAGTTTGGCAAGGGCAGGATCCTCCTTTGAGGTTGAAGGAGAGGGGAAAATTGGGTGCAGACAAAGCCATTCTGGTGAGCCTCAGGAAAGGAGAGTTTGGGAGCCTATGTACAAAAATAATTTTACTCCCAACATGTTTATAGATTTATATATCTTGTTCTTAGGATGGAGTAGATTACAGGGAAGAGTTAAACAGGGGTCAAAATATGGAAACATGAAAGTTTCTCAGGTTCCTGAAGGAGTTTGGCTCCATTAATATGTTATCATTTTGTAGAGGGGGGTTCAAATGAGAGAAAGAGAAAAAAAATGCATGGAAACTTCAAATTTAAGCTTTCTCATGGTCTCTAAAATGTACAGAAAATATAAGGTATACTTTATATCTATAAAGGTTAAAGATTTAAAAACTAAGTTTTTGCTACTACTAAAGAGATGAAATTTTAGAAGTCTAATAAAAAATAAGGAAATCAGTCATGTGTTTTTGTCCAACAGGAAATCCACAGGTGAATGTGTGATCTCCAGGTGATGTTCATGCCCCGCCATAAATCACAGTTGTTTTAAGAGTATAATCAATTTGAAATGAAGGTAGAAAGTTAAATTATAGAGCTGATATGCATATAAGACAATTGTTTTATTATTTATTACTAAGAATGAAACTTAATATATTTTAAGAAAAGGTCGGGAGTAGCCCACGTCCCGGTGACTGTGCTGGTCACTCTCCATGCATCTCTCTCATTCTAACAGCAGCCTTATAGGTAGCCTTATTCTTATCTTACACAAGAGAAAACTGATTTTCAGAGAGGTTAGATAAACTAGTTAAAGTAGCAAAACTGGGGTATGGGTAGATCCAGGATTTAAGATCCAGTCAGCCTTACTCTAAGACTCTTCATATCATCCAATATTGCCTTCAAAATTCATAACAATTGAATTCTCTTTCTGGAAGAGGTGTTTGTAGACTTGAATAGATGGGACATGTTCAGTGCAGTGGGTTGTTGTGGATTCCTACGTGTGAACTACTTGGTAGTGCAATCATATAAAGTGAGCTAACTCAAGAGCGTCTGAAGATGCTGCACCTTGGGTCCTGTTTCCTTCATACCTGGTGTTGCCCAAGGTAAAGCTGGCCATGTGCTCTAAGCCACTCAGCCTAGGGGAGACTTGTGAGCCTCCACTGCCAGGCCTTCCCTCATCCTGCCACCGTAAGCATCTGGCTCAGCAGGACAGAAGGTGTTCATCCTTCCTCTTGCCCTCTCCTGCTCCCATGTTTGATGAACATTTCTGTCCATTCTGGAATCCTTAGCCCCTCTTTCCTGACCCATGGTTTAGCCTCCAGCACCCCATAGAGAACAGCCTCTCTCTGCTTACAGTTTCCCCTAGGAAATGTTCCCAGCTGCTCCTCCAGGATGGCTGATTGGCTGAACCAGCACACAAACTGGTTCTCTTTCAGCCGATCCTGTTCTTAGTTTTCACCCATGCTCTTGGCTGGGAATCTAGAGCCTTCCTTTACTGTGCAGCTGGTCCTTGCTTTGGTTCAGCATTCCCCCCCTCCTCTTCAGGGCTTCACACCTGCATTACATTCTGCATTACAGCCCTCACTCCTCCATTCTCCCCACCCCATAAAACCTTTGGGTAAAATCTCACTGCAGATATCATCTGATAGGCTCAATATGGTCCCGCCATCATTGTTTGCCTGAGTGACCTTGAGATATGTATATTGAAAGTTATCTCAGTATATTTGAGACATTCTCTTTAGGGTTTTGTCCCAATGATAGAACCATGAATTTATGAATTGGGTAATATCATTAGGGAAACTTGGCTTCATTTCATTGATTCAAATCATAGAATTTTAGTGGAAACAGTCCTTCATTTTGCAGATGAAAAATGGACTGGACTAGTAATAACAATTATAATAATAATCATGGCGGCAGTGACAACTGTTGGTGTTGATGTAATCTTTGCTATACATATAGGGCCAGGCATTGTGCTTTACATATAGGAGCTCATTTAACCCTAACAAGGCCCTAACAGTATGAACCATGAAGCGCGGCATCTGGGTTCTAGTAACATTAAGATCGTGGAAATAGAAATGAGTGTTATTACAACAACTAGCCATAAAACCCCGTTTGTTCTAGTGCACCCTCAGGAAATAATCCAAATCCAACAAAAATCCAAACTTTAGCCCAGATTAAAACTATTCCCTTCAACAGCATTAACTTTCTGCTACTTTTCACAGAATCACTATCTGTGAAAAATTCATGAATTGTCACAGCCTCTAACCTAGAGACATTTAGATGTTTTCATTCTTTTACATGTGACACTTCAGTGACATTTTGCCAGTTGTGGCAGGTCAGTAGCAACATATGAACTGAAATTTCTGCCTGAAAATGGTTACTCAGATGGTCGGAAGGAAACCCAGAGAGCGAGTATAGCACATTATATTGTTGATCAACAATTGTCCGTGATACTTATGTTGCATTTTAGGAACTGAAAAGAAAGTAGGCAATAAGGGTCATCTCTGTCACATCAAATACATGTGAATACTTTTTAAATACTTTTGTGAATTTTTAAAACCTGTTAAGGGAAACGTGACGTTTGGCATTTATGACCTAGCTCATTTTCACCTACTGACACTTCTACTAACAGCAAACATAGTCTCTTTCGGCCATGGAATTGCTGGAATGTCCTGAGGAGAACCTTGCCTCTGTGATATGAGAAATACGATGCTGGCCTGGTAAATTGGTTCTATAATGTGATTGTTATGCAGATCAGACATGGCTGTTCTTGTCTTGGCCGTGACTATACAAGATCTGAGGATTCTAGGACAAAGCCTTGTCAAACAAGGTCCTGACTGTTAATAGGTCTCCCGGGTATCAGGGAGCCTTGACCATCTGACCCCAGAATGCAGCCAGCAACGTACCCGGCCCATGGTGAATTAGAAGTCAGTCTCGCATATGTTTGGGAGAAGGCAAGATAATCGTCCGAGTTTGATCACTTGTGCACAAGCCAACTTCAGAAGACCTGCCCCCGACTATAGCAACCGCAGCCTTCCGCAAGGAACTTCTTCAACTAGCCAATGTGGGTTTCTTCTTACGAGCACCTGTCTCCTTCAACTGATACTGCAACAGATAAAATAAAAGCCAGCCTCACCCTAACTCAGTCAGCCTGCCTCCTAAGACTGTATTATTTCCCATGGAGGAGGCTGGACCCTAGTTCTTTAGTAACTAGGAGAAGTGGGGATGTGGACGCCAGCAGGCTAGAAGGTAGAAAGTGTGTACCTATATAATTCCTGGCTTCAGCACTTTTTTTTCCTTACTATGGCTGTATCTAAAAGAACAGTCAGAGGAACTGTTTCTGAATTAATAGTTTGGGACCCAGAATTCCCTTTTTATATGTATCCATGGTACACAGCTCTTTGTACCAATGGGCCTAGAACCCAGTTTTCTGCCACTCTGCGGTCTTTCTGGTATAACAGCAGTGCTGGCTGCACATTTGAACCCCCTGACAGAGTAAAACAAAACATCATTTTGATTCAGTTGGACTGAGGTGGAGACCCAGCCCCTGGTATTTGTAATACCCCCAGGTGCTTCTGTTACCGAACCAAACTTGGGTCTGCTCAGCTGCGTGCAGTAAGTCTCCAATCTACCAATACCGGGTTGTGCTGAAGGAAAGTGCAGGGTTTGATTGCAAGGCCAAGCAAGGAGTATTAGCGGCTAATGCTCAAAAGACCTGAACTCCCCAGTGGATTTCAGGGAAAGGTTTTTAAAGACAGGGTGAGGGAGAAGGTTGCTGAGTGCTTGATCAGCTTGTGGACATACTTCTAGTCAGCTGGTGGTGAGGTAATCCGAAGTCAACATCAACCTTCTAGTTCCAACCAGTTTGGGGATCTACGTGCTTGTGGTCAGCAT
Source organism: Neophocaena asiaeorientalis asiaeorientalis (assembly GCF_003031525.2). Lineage (NCBI taxonomy): Eukaryota > Metazoa > Chordata > Mammalia > Artiodactyla > Phocoenidae > Neophocaena > Neophocaena asiaeorientalis. The sequence continues at coordinate 5,671,046 of NW_020185333.1, read as the reverse complement.
GCAGTTTAACTTCTTCCACCTGGTGGGCATTTCAGTATCTGCCCAAGAGCTCAAGGGTGTGGTTCAGGAGGAACTAAAGGTCCTTGACTTGAATGGCTAAGCTATTATTTTGTCTTGCTTGACTGTTTTCCTTTGTTTCTGCGTTTTCTCACTTTTCTGATTAAATTTGCTCTTTGGAATCTGGGGAAGGCCTTAGAGGCTCAAGTTTTCTGTAAGCAAGAGGCAGGCAGAGGACATGGGGTGGTCTCTCCCAGGAAGGTCCCATAGGGTTCTACTCAGTTGCACCTCTAGTATGCAACGAGAATTAAGAACCACAATTCCAACAGATTTTGTTAACATATGAGTTACAACAGCTTAAGTTTAAATGTACTGTACATCAGCAAGTACAGTTGGTATCTTTAACAGGTAAAAGCCTGAGAGACTCAGCCAAAATGTTAATAATCGGTGGTATACGGGAAAAGGCTTTGTAAATTCTAAAGTGCTAAACAAATGAGGTATTTTTATTAATCACCAACAAATGTTTCCTAAGAATGTCTGTGCTGGGAGTTCTGAAGTTAGTAGCCTTGGTTTTCACCCTTATTAAGAGATTTTGGCCTAGTTGTTTACAATCGAATAGATGGTCATCTGTTTCCAGTAAATGTGTCCTATAGCAGTAATTGCAGTCACCTTGTAGGCCAGACAACCAGATACAGTATTACAGGCTGCAGGGCAGCCAGGGGGTTAATGATCAGCAACAATTATGACACAAGTTAAAAAGCCAGGTTGCCTACTGCAATTTTTAAGGGCTCTCACACAAAGAGAAGCTAAGAAACCAGGTAACCAAAGGTCACTTCTGAATGTCAAGTAGAGCTGGGGCTCCCTTTCAGGTGTCCTGGGTTAGATTAAGAAGACAGTCAAAACTCTGAAGATGATTCCCATGTAATAAATTTTGTTCTGTGACTGGCAACCATTACATAGGGCCAGTGTTGCCCCAACCAGCAAGGTGAATGTCTGATGCACTCAGGTCAATAAAAGACAAGAAATTGCAGGAAAGCAACCCCTGCACGTGTAGGCATGTCTTGTCGTTTGGAAGTATAACTGGAGCTGGTAACAAGGAGAGTTAATCTCTGTTGGGGCCTGAGGTCAGTGTTACCTGCATTTTACAGATAAACATACCCTCCTTTTGTGGGCTGTTTATTACACATATTTTCAAAGTTTTCTCCAACATTATTTCACATGAGCTCAGTGATAATGTAGGCAGTATAGGTTTTGCCTCAGTTTGGGGATTGAAGACTTTGACACAAAGAGGTCATGAGCCTTGTCCACAGCAGTAAGGGTCAGAGGTGGGCCAGAAGCCCAGCAATCCCACCCTTCCCAAGGTACTGCCCCCCACTGGCCCTTCGGTGACCGGCCGGTGATTTAAGAGATTCACAGAAGGGCTCCTTAAAAAGAGCAAGGACTTCTGATATGTTAAAGCAAAGATTTGATTTGTGTACATATTATGAGTAAACTATTACATTGTAATCATCATTAAATCCCACAGCTTGCCCTTCTCACTTTTCTTCCTGTAAACAGGTTAATCACCCATGCTTCTAAAACTTCCTCACCATTCCCTCATGCTTGATTCCCAGGATTTGTCTGAGGTCGCTAATTTAAATAATCTGAGAATTTGTGTTGGCGGTTTTGTTTTATCCTAGTGTTCCAATGTATCCTTGTTGACAATGTTTTCTGGCTCAAACCACTGCTCTATTTATGGTTTTATAACAAAGAACAGAACACCACATTGAAACTGTTTCCCTCATTCTTTAGCCTATGTATTTTACTACTTTAGCCCTTCAGGTCAAAAGTTAAGCGTTAAAGAAATGTTTCTTGTGACCGAATAGCTCATTAAGTCCCCTTAAGAAAGTTCCCATCCCGTAGTCCTGGGTTAGTTACAGACATTACTTGTAGATAAATTCACTTTTAGCCTAGAAACCTTTCGAATAAGCAGAGATAAGAGTGGTAAAGTAAAAGTAACTGCTAACTACTTGAATTTTTTGCTGGAGCTCTGTGATCCAGCCCACCTGAGCAAGCAGAGAAAGAAATGGGATGCTTTCCTTCAAGGCCAAGTGGCTCTAAGAAGTCTGCAATCCCGCTTTTTCCTTAGCAGTAGAGAGGCCTGAATTGTACCCCGAATTAAGATAGCTCTTTAGGATATTAGCCCGCCATCTTCTTGGTCTGCTGGCTTTCCAAAAAGTCTGTATTCTGGCCCTAACACTATCCCCTGACTTATTGGCCTGCCGTGCAGCAAGCAAGTTGTACGAGCTGGGACTCGGTACGAGTTTGAGTTCCAAACCCACAAATTTAGAGAAACTTCTACCTCCCTTGTAAGCCCTCAGAGTTTTACAGGAGCCAAAGCTTCTGACAAGTCTTTTAGGTCCATTTTCCCCCCACCATTTCTTCTAGACCGGTAATCAGACTTCTGTTACCCCACTTCTGTCTGAGGAAATGGCCTCATCCCTGCCCTCCTGCAGGTCCATACCTAACAAAAGATTATTCTTAGAGAACCCTGGACTCAGTCTAAGAGCTGACAATGGCACTGCTTGGAGAGCACCAGTTAGGGTTTGTTTTGCCCTGACCACAGCAAGCCAAGATGCTGAGATACCGAGATTTGAGGCAGTTATATATTTGCGGCAAGGCAGTCAGACGAAGAGACAGAAAAACAGAACTCAAATCTTCCCCGCAGAAGGCAAGGGGCGTGGGTATTTATGGGATGAGGAATGAAGCAGCAGGGTGGTCTGAGGCGTGGAGAGCATGGAGAGGTGGGGACAGGTGATTGGAAAAAGGTGCGGTAATCGACATTCTGCGCAGGCGTAACTAGGCTACGGGCCTCCACGTTCAAAAGGTCACTGAGCGACACTCGCGCATGCCCAGTTGGATGGTCGGTGGTCCTATCTCATCTTAATCGGCTCAGCTCGAACTAGGAGCAGCTGACTCTGAGTTCCTGGACAACAACTCGGGCAAACATCTTATTATTTAGGCTACGTGCAGCTTGGAGGACATGCAAATCTTAAAATGACCTTGATTAGTGAAGGCAGGTGAAATGGATTTAACCCACGGTTTCATCCCCAGATGCCTAGGTGTGGCCCTGAGGGTTGTGCATTGACCTTCACACCTATTACAGCAGCAAGAATGTGGATCAGGAGCCAGAGGGACCGAGGGCTGGTTTTCTGCTTTGAGATTCTCCAGGCAAGTCCCTCCTAGCATCTTGGTTCTTTGAGTGCCTCATTTCTCAGCCACAATGTAAGAATAAATGTAGTCCCAGCAACAGACTGGTTGTCTGCATGGATCAAAAGATATAGGTGAGGCGCCTAGAGTGTGTGCTTCCAAGTTATGCTCTAGCAGTAACCCTCTGCCTTAGTTAGGTCCCCACTGACCCTTCTGTCTCCTACCTTGTACTTTAATTTGAGCTGTTCTCTTGGTTGAAATATTCAACTATTTTGTTAAAGGTGGAATACCATAGCAATTTAGAGTGAAGCCCCTGGAGTCAGACTGCCAGCATTCCAATTCTGCTGTGTAGTTTTAGGCAATTTACTTAACCTCTCTGTGCCTCAGTGGCCTCATCTATAAAATGGGAATGATAAAAATAGTACCTACTTTTACATTATTGTTGAGGATTCTATAATAAATGTAAAGTGTTTAAGACAGTGACTGGTATAGAAATGTTCAGCAACTGTTACTTTTCTTAGTAATAATTCAATCTCTTAACTTCTTTCAACATCTCAAAATGTCTCAGCTTCTCCAAAAGCCTCTCCTAACTCGGCAACTTAGTTTTCATTGCATCTTCTGATCCCAGTAGATGTACCTTGAATAGCACAACCCTGCTATAGTTTGTTATATTATACTGCCTTATTTTCTTCTTAAGGCATTTAATCTCGACATGACTTTTATCCACTAGACTGTAAACACTTTGGGGGCACAGAAAATCATATCTTCTACCTGCCTGCTCACACACCCCTTCAAAATTTGAGTGTGATTTTTCTATTACCTGCCCTGCTGGGATGGGATTGAAGAGTTCCCCTGGCCCTTCCATCCAGTTTGCCTGTCTAGGCATAGGCTGGATCATTACTCACAATACTGGGCAGGTCTTAAAAGCAGCCTTATAATATCCAAGACTCATCTGGAACCTTGAAGCTAGAGAGTCAGTACAATGCTTTTCCCTCTTTCAATCTGACTCTTCATTTACTAACTTTTATTTTTTGAGGATGCATTTGTCATCTCACTAGATTGTAAACTCCTTTGAGTACAGGGATCAATTCCTATAAATCTTTGTGCCTTCCTTCCTTCCACCATGCCTCCCAGCAGCTCAATAAAGTTTTGCAAATGCAGTGGAGTAATAATATTGTGTATCAAGGATGTGACTTTGTTCCTGGTAATCCCTTCTATCATCCAGCCCTCCCACATTCAGTAAAGACATTCATTGCCTGAGAGATAAGTCATTGTAACAGAAAAGCAGAAATCGAGAGTTCATTCTTAGCTCTTGAGTTTCAATAGTTTAAGCCATTTAGGATTCACAGCATAAAGTTTATGCCACAAACAAAAGATTTGGAAGAACACATAATTAGAGCCAGTTTCTCCTGGCTACTCTCAAGCTAGATAAAAGCTCCATAGGCTGGGGAAGTGTGGAACAGGGAAGGAAAAGAGAATTACAAGAGAGTGGGTTAGGGGCACTGCTCTGTGAGG
>NW_020185333.1:5655105-5665814 GCF_003031525.2 Neophocaena asiaeorientalis asiaeorientalis | reverse complement strand
GAGGGGAGGGGGGGGGGGGGGGGGGGGGGTGGAGAGAGAGAGACCAGGTGTGGCTGGCAGATGTAAGAGCAGAAGCACTTGTGATTTACTGGGTAGAAACTCACCAAGTTTCCCTGAACCTAACATAGCTTGGGAGGAAAGTCTGTAAGGAGTACCTAGTCAGACAACCCTGAGCCAGCCTAACAGGCTTCCAAGCCTAGGAGTATAAAGTAACTGAGAGAGAATCTGACTCAGGAGGCCTAGCCGTGCGGAGACAGCAGCCTTCTAAGTGAAGCAGGAGATGAGAGATTCTGTCTCAGTGAATACCAGTGTGGACGGGTGCTCCTCTGACCTGTGTTAATACCTTGAGTTTTAGATGCACCCGTGGGGTTTATATGCAACCCTGGTAAGTGGAGGGAGAAATCTCCTTGGTAAAATGGGGACTCAAAATATAAATTAATTTTATTATGAAAATCAAAAGTTACATTTTTAAAATGCCTGAGTGTGTGAGCTGAAATTCTTACCAACGACACAAATAAAAAATACATTTAAAAATTTCCCTTCAGATAATCACTCCAGTTGGGCACTAGGTTAAAATTTGGAAGACACAGTAGCCTTCCTTGGTATAAATACGGGGAAAAGGGGGAGTGAAGGAGAGAGAGAGGAATGGAAAGGAAAGAAGTCCATGTATAAAAGATAGGGTACTGAAGTTGTTACATCCCTTATTATTTTATTTAATGACTCAGTATATATTTGTTCAACATCCACTTTATGCCAATGTGCTAGGGGCGTAGTCTGCGTTAGCACGTGGGGTTTACAGGGGATGATTAATTCTTCATTTTTATTATTCAGTTTCTGCACTGCTGTTTCACGAGGATGAATTCATGTACCACTTGCATTTAAAAAGAAAAAAGAGACACGAAGAAGGGCAAACTGAAGGTGTAGTGTGAAGCAAGCAGTGTGGCTGGAATGCAAGGAGTACAGGATGAAGAGCAGTGCTAGGTGCTCCTTCATTGCCAGGCTCTGCCCGAACTTCAGCAGAGCAGAAGTAAGTTCAGTGTCATGCACTCTGGATGCATAGAGCCCAGAGTGCAGGGTCATGTCTAGTATAGGAAGTAGTTTCCAGGGAACTGGGCATTTTGCATCCATCTCTCAGTGAAGCATGTGGATACTTAGGTGAGAACAGTGTAGTCCATGTCCACTTTCACTGCCTTTTAGGAACCAGTATCCAGCAACATCTACAATTTCACAGTGTTTCTTGTTTTTGGAATATTGGTGCTGGCCCAGACCCAGCTCGAATGCTCATCAGCCTTTCATCAGCTTCTCCTTTGGCAGTGAGTCAGTAGGCAATGACTCATTTTCCTTAGCAAATCAATGGCGTAAATGTTGGGGGAGGAGGTGGCCCTGGTCAGTCCTTGGAGCCCACTTAACTTCAAGTCCCACAGTCTCACCCTGTGTGTGTTTAATACTGACCACGAGAGCCACACACTTTCATCATGTTGCACTTTTTTTTTCAGTTTTTTTTTCTTAATTGGAGTATAGTTGCTTTACAATGCTGTGTTAGTTTCTGCTGTACAGCAAAGTGAATCAGCTATACATATACATATATCCCCTCTTTTTTGGATGTCCTTCCCATTTAGGTCACCTCAGAGCATTGAGTAGAGTTCCCTGTGCTGTACAGTTGGTTCTCATTAGTTATCTATTTTATACATAGTAGTGTATATATGTCAATCCGAATCTCCCAATCAATCCCACCCCCCCTTTCCCCTCTTGGTAACCACACTAAGAAAGTCAGAAAGAGAAAAACAAATATCGTATGTTAACGCATATATGTGGAATCTAGAAAACATCGTGTTGTACTTTTTAATGGAGACTTCATGTTTTGACGAGGTTACTCACTACCAAGTTTGGGCCAGGCTAGACCCTCAGCTTCAAGTCCATAGGATTTCCATAATGGAATGGACAATTCCTAGTTGTAGAAATGAGGGAATCTATGTTGTTTCTTGCACAGAGACAGACCTTTTTTTTTTGAGGAGAGCCGTTTCCATCACTGACCTCACCTACAAAGATTTGCTAATATCTTTCGTGTTACCATCATTTTTTCCATTTCTTTTTTGTTATAAAATTTTTAAAAAATCAGTTTTAATTTTTTATCATGTATGTACATGTATAAGACTAAAAGTCTTATAATTTAAAACTTTGAACTTTGGGGCTATTTTTTCTTTTATTTACATGTTTGCAATTGAGATGCTTATTCTGCTTATGTCCTGATTGATCAATTTTAGACTTTATTTACTTCCTGTTATAGCAAGTGACAAGTATTTAACTCTGTGACTCCTATACATTTCCCAGTGGTGTGCTGGAGCTTATTCTACCTGCTGATAGGAGCTGACTGTTAAATTTTCAGAAAATTTGCAAGTCAACCATTAAATGATTGTTAGCTTGGAATTGGCCATGGTGGGAGTATTTATGCCATGGAAACCAGCAAATGTTATCAGGGCTATTTCCCCCCAGAAAACTAGTTGTTACACATTTCCCAGCATACCACTGTTCCTCCTGCATACTCTCACAATTGTAGATTAATCTAAAAGTCAGAAGTTTGATTTTAACAACTCTGGTAAATTTTGTTCTCTGCATAGCTCATTGGTATACCAAAATTATTGACTTCCTTATTTTACATGGAGTTAATAATTGCCTCATTGTGCTGACACCTTCTGAAGTTAACGGACAATCCACAAAAAGTAAGGCAACCAGTAATTATGTGCTTATGAAGTATTCTTGCCAAACAAATGAATCTGAATCTATTTAAGCTTCAACAGCTAAATACCAGTTTATGCGTAATACGAAGAATAGAAAGCAAATTAGATGACACAAGAAAGCAACCAACTAAATCTAGAATGTAGGATATTCTACAGGACCAACGACTCACTTTTCCTACTAACTCAATAGCATAAATGGAGCAGGGAGGTAGGAAAACTACTATTATAGAAAAATCAGACTTAAAAGTCATAACCCCCTGTTTTCATGTATGGACCTTGTTTGGACCCAAACTCAAATCAAGGAAAAATTAAAAAGTATGCTTGAGACAATCAGGAAAATTTGCCCATAGACCAGGTATTAGATGACATTAGGAATTATTGCTGTCTTTGCCATGTATGATAATGGCATAGTAGTTATGGCTAAAAAGTGTCCTTATTGGTAATAGGTGAATAATGAAGTATTTGCAGGTGAAATCCTGCAAAGTTTGAGTAATTTTTTTCTTTTAAAAAACCCTGGGAAAAATATAGGGGGACATGAAACAAAGTGATAATATTTGGTAACTGTTGATTGAAGATGGATGATGGGTCTATGCAAGATTACTAGATTATTCTACTTAGGTGTAAAATTTTCATAATAAAAGAATGTAATTGCTTCATTCTAAATCTATTCAATAGTTTTCTTTGTGCTTACTAGCCTTGTAACTTTTTTCCAATGTACCACATCAGATTGGTTAAATATCAGCTAATGAATTAATACTGTTTTTGAAATCCTTAAACATAGATAATCCATCAATGTCATTTCTTCAGGTTTTCCTCCCTGAGTCCCCTTTCTTCCTTTTCAATCCGAGAGCAGCACATTGGGCTTTCTGCATAGCTGTTGATCTGCACTGCCCTCCTCCATGACCCTGAACTGCCCACATCTGTTTTCCTATGTTGGATTCATTTTCTCCCTCTTTGTTGATCTAGTCCCTCATTTTGCTGGAGCACCTGTTCCAGTAGCTTCCTAAGAAAAAATAAATGTGAAGTAAAACTTTTCAGCCCTTGAATGTTATTTTTTTTCCCCCCCACATTTGATTTGGCCTCATACCTTCCTCCTCAAAATTTTGGAAGATTTTCTCCATTTACTTCTAGTCTCCGGTGTAGGTGTTAAGAAGCTCAATGCTAATTTGATTTCCATTTTCCCCCCTTTTATGAAAATTACAAAATTTCTCAGGATATGCTATAGGTTGATCTCTATTTTTGATTGTGCCAGGCCCTTATGAAACATGTGTCTGATAGTGTCTGATTTTTCTGGTTTGTTATGTCGTCTTACATTTTCTCTGGGCTGTTTTTCCATGACTCTCACTCACAGGATATTAGACCTATCAATCCCAATTTAAGGATTTTATTTGGAAAAACGCTGTGTGGAAGGAAACAAGAAGGAAGTCAGGGAAGGTTGAACGAGCTGCCAGACCAGGATGCTAATCTGACCCAGGTGAAGAGAGCAAGAGAAGGTTGGGTGGAAGTGTCCTTGACACTCCTGAAACTTACGGTTCAACAAATCCACCAGGGAATCCTTGAGCCATAGCCAGCTGACAGAGGAGACCCCTTGTCTTAGGAACGGGCTGACCGTATTATTTCTGCTGCACTCAATCACTGGTCATATTCTAAACCTGGGCACAGACTCAGCTCAAGTGCAGTGATGGATTTCAAAGCGATGCACCTGGGGCCCTGGTCAATTACCTTTCCTGGAGGTCTGGGGTGCTAACATCATGGCCACTATTGTAAAGCAGGTTTTATTATCATTATGTTGGGTGTGTTAGTCTATGTACTGTGCCTAGAACAGGGGTAGGCACATCACAAGTGCTCAGAAAGCCTTAGCTGTTTTTACTGAGTGCCAAAGAGCAGGCTGCAAATGTGTGTGATTAGCCAAAGAATAGTTATAAACTTTATACTCTAAATTTTGGAATCTATTTACTTTAAGCACTATTCTAATAGTCTTGGTTAACTTGAGTACAAGCCGAAGCCACTTAGAAATGGCAGAGTAGAAAGAGATTGGAAGCTTTTTGGTATTATAACAACCAGAAAGATGGGTAAAGTGTGTTTGACAGCAGGGAAAGGGACAGAAAAACAGTAAGAGCAAACACAACAAAAGTGCATACTTTCAGGGTTTTTGACATCAGGGAACGTAGCTCCAGCAACTTCAATAGGCATAGGTGCTTCTTGGCATTTCATAAATGAAATAACCAATGTTCATAATAATGACTCTAATATCAAGAAAATGTTTTACCAGCACTTTGAGGAAGCAGGAAAGTGTTTTAGAATGTTGCCCATCCAGAATAGTAAAACTGCAGAGGAGCTTCTCAGAGTAAATCCTCCAGGTTTCTGGACAGCCGATAGTTTTATTGATCTAATTAAACATGTGGCTTTTTTGTTTTCCTGTGCATAACTGCATATCAGAGCAATCCTTACTCTTCTCATTTTACGACCTGATTTTACATTGACATCTCCACACCTTTCGTGGCATTAGTCATCACTGCCTGCCTAGGTTCACTTGCTCCCTAAGCAAACATGAAATCTCTATGATAAATCATAAAGAGAAGAACTTCCAAGCCATTTCAGTTGAGCTCCTGAGATGGGTTTGGCCATCCCATGACTGTCACTAAGAGGATTCTCACTCCAGTGGCACACAAGCCCCAGACACTTTGGCCACTGTCTGTGCCTGCTTCCTCGACAGCATGTTCCTGTTCTTGCATATGAACCACTGACACAGTGCTTCCACAAACATTGGGCTAACAACAAAATTACTGGCCTGGGACATGACATCAACACCTTTGGAGAATAACTAAAGAACGTGATAGTTCATCTTCTAAACTCTCAGGAATGCCACCATCGGAGCCTAAGAAGCTGCTGTCTAGAGCAACAGACTTCCATTGTGAAATAGGGACACTCACAGCAGGCACAGTGGGTCAGCAGCTGCCACATGAGTGAGACACAGAATGACAGAGAGGGAGAGAGAGCAGAGAGATACATATACAGGCAGAGACAAAGAGAGACGACATGCCAGTGTGCACACAGGGTCGTCCTGTTTAGTCCAGGCTGCTACCACAAAAATACCATAGACTGGAAGGTTTAAACACATTTATTTCTCACATTTCTTAGTCTGGGAAGTCCAAGATCAAAGGCATAGGCAGATTCAGTGTCTGGTGAGGGCCCATAGACAACGCATTTCCCGTAGACAACCGTCTTCTCATTGTGTCCTCACGTGGAGGAAGAGGCAAGGGAGCTCTCTGGGGCCTCCTTATAAAAGCACTGATCTCATTCATGAATGCTCTGCCCTCATGACCTAATCACCCCCCCCAAGACCCCCCACCTCCAAATACCATCATATTGGAGTTTGGATTTCAACATATGATTTGAGAGGGGAACATAAATACTCAGTCTATAGCATATCCAAAACCTTTTTCAGAGTTAAAAGCAGAATCTGCCTCATTTTTCTACTGATTTGTAAGCTCCTCAGGGGCAGAGCCGGGTTTGCTTGCAACTACACTAAGCAAAAATTTATGAGGAGGGAAAGTCATGATAAGCAGGCAGTCCTTAATTCATATTTTAAAACAAAGAACAAAGGACAGTAATGTCCTAAAAGAAATGTTCCTGACATTGCTACAAGGATTCAAATAGCTGTTAATTTTGCATAGGTTTAATTTTCCCCAGTTCCTGGATGTTACCTCCTTTTAAGTCATCTGGTTTTTTTGGCCTAAGGGCTCAAAAGGCTGTATAAGATTCCATACATACTAATGGACAGCCAGTTGTTTTAACTGTACTGAATTAATTATCCCTTCTTTATCTTCTATTATCATGCACAGCCTTCTAAAGTCATCTATTTTTCTACCAGTAGTATTTCCCTTTCCCTTTTATTCTAGATGGCATCAGCACATTTTGAAATATACAGATCTAGAGGTAAAACAACTGAAATGTACAAGGAAAAGCAGACAGTAGCCTAGTATTTCAGATTGTTACTTTTTGGCTTATTGTTTTTCTATTCCATATTTTCTTTTCTCATTTTTATATTTTTTTAAGACATGAAATAAAACGTGCTGCAGCTCAGGAATGAGTAAATTCAAGACAACAGTTGAGTAACAATCTTTAGAAACTAATCTTTATCTGAATTTAAAACTGTAAATTATTTTGTTTTTCCCCAAAATAAATTGGTCAGATATGAAAAAAAGAAAAGGATTATGAAGCATTCTAACTTTTGATTTGAGTATGAACATGTTGGCTAATTTGTATTTTTATCTGCCAATCTAGATGCAATCACACTTTTAAAAGCAGATTCCTGTAATTTGCTTTTCTATAAAATGTCGCCAATGCATTAAATACTTGGAAAACAGTCTTTGTAAATCAATCTGCACTTACTAGATTTGTTTAAAGGATAGCATTAGAATTCCATGCCAAGATTTAATTTGGTTTTAAAATAACTCCCGGGCTTCCCTGGTGGCGCAGTTGTTGAGAGTCCGCCCGCCGATGCAGGGGACATGGGTTCATGCCCCGGTCCAGGAAGATCCCACATGCCGCGGAGCGGCTGGGCCCGTGAGCCATGGCTGCTGAGCCTGCGTGTCTGGAGCCTGTGCTCCGCAACGGGAGAGGACACAACAGTGAGAGGCCCGCGAACCGCAAAAAATAAATAAATAAATAAAATAACTCCCTACATGCAGACCACTTCCAAGGGCAGAGAGGCTAGTTCCCAATTATCTTCATGCCGGCAGTACTAAATGTGTTTAATGACTCACCTACAATCTGTGGGTTCTCTGAAGACCTCCACATTCAGTGGAACACACACTTTTTACCTTAGGCTATTTTACTGAAAAAAGAGGGAAATGGAGAATCATAGCCAAATGATAAGTGAAAGTTTTTACTTTGTTCTTGTCAATGGTATTACAGATTTGATCAACACGTTGACTGGCTTTTTGATTCAGACCTTGCAGACGCAAGCATGTCTTAAATTCACACAGTGTTTGCAGACCGGATGGATATTGCATTTTAAGTTTTCTGTACCACACACAGGTCTCTAGCAGGAGGTGCTGTCTCACCACCAGCTATAGATTCGCTATTCCCCAACATGATTCACAGTCTACAGGTTTTCTCCCGCTGTTTTCATGTAAGGTCTTTCTGGATTTAGTCCCTCACTCTTCACTAAAACTTGAGGTTAACATATGCACTTAGAAACTACGCTAAACCTCTTATGGCTATAGGCTAAGTAAGAATAGAAAGCCAGCGAGATTAATTTACCTGTAAAATTTTAAGACTAAGGTCACTTACTAGCTGATGGGATTGTTGCTTACTGCCATTCAGAGATAGAGTTTTCTATAAAGGACAGAGACAGTATTTCAGAGGGTAACCCTTGCCATATCGTTAGCCATAAGTTACGCCTACATTATTGAGTGGTACAGTGGGGTTTAATGGAAGGAACTTAGAGTTGCAATCAGAAAGTCTGGGTTCTAGTCTTTGTTTACCACTTATTAATAACTACATTGAACGATTACTTCAGTTAAGTCTCAGTTTCCCATCTGTAAAATAGTATTAAGAGTATCTGCCTTCTCACATCTGAATATTGTGAAGATAAATTTAGATGAACATTGTTTTAAGCCATGGAAAAATTAAACATTCTGAGTACTGTTAAAGGAATTCTATGTACGAGAGGGAAACAGGCAGAGATAACTAGATAATAAGTAGTTAGAAGAGTTGTAGATGTAGTAGGCTGTAAAGTGTGGACTGCACGTAAAGGAAGATATGGGGCTGTGTCTTCCGGCATTGTACCTGTCACTGCCCGCACCCACCCGCCCCACCCCCGCTTTCTGTTCTTGTCTTTTGTCTCTCAAACCTGCATCTAGCCATACCCTCTGCCTGCTGGTTTTATCCCACTCTAGTTCCTGAGCTTATTTGGTCCCAGCCAAGCCCAAATTGCCAATGGACTTCAGAGCTGATCCAATGGGCCTAAGAACTGTATCCATGGTCTAATAATGGAAATGAATTGCCCCGTGTTGTCCCCAAGCCATCTTGCTACCAAACATACTTAGGAGCAACAGAATTATATTATTTCCTCCTGGAGTCATCTGGTCCCAACATGGCTCTCCTCCCCTAAACTTACTCCATTTTTCCCCCCCCGATTCCCATGTTGACTCAGTTCATAAGTCTAGTTACTACTTTAGTCCCCATTCCTTAGTCCTAGCTGATTACCTATTTAAAACCCCAGATCCTCAAAGAACTGGAGACACTGGGGCCTAAATGAACTGCCTTGACAGGAATCGGAGAGATTATGATTAATTTTCTGTCAAACATACCAATATAGACTTTCAATAGAAAATTTCTATTTCATAACTAGATTTAAATGAAGTGTTCAATCAGGTCATAAAAATTTAGAACTTATTCATTTGGAAGTATTACTTGAAACCATTAGAGTACATGAGATTTCTTACGCAGAGTAAAAAGAGAGAAGATGAGATAATGAGGACTCAGCCCTTGGGAATATTCAGTTAGGAAATATGAGGAATATCCTGTAAAAATCTTCAAAAACCATTCTCTGAGGAAGTCCCCCTTCAGACTCTTTCTAAATGTCTGCCAGAAGAATGCTCAGAGGCATTGACTTCTTATCGCCATTAATATTCATTAATCACCAATTTTTAGATTAAAGGAAGAATGGATACTGATGTAGGCAGAGGAAGATAATGAAAGTTTTTAAGGGGCCAAGAAAATCCCTTGTGGAAGGAAAACTTTGTATAGATCAACAATGCAAGGACCTGAGATCCAGAAACTGTTTGATCATATAAATTATGCTTTAAAAAAAACTGCATAATGATTACTTGAAATAAAGAGAATTCTTACACTGGATACAATATTTATATCTCAAAATCAGAAATCTTGCTATATAAAATATTAACTAGTCATAATGGGAAAAAAGAGTCACTTTTAATAGGCCATAGAGTACATCTAATTAATTACAAAAAAATATAACTATAATATACTAGATATATTTGAAGAAAAATTTTAAATAATAATATGGGTCACTAATGAAGCCCTGAACATACAGAAAGGCATATTTCGGTCTTGGGTAGAAAGACTTATATAGATATACATATATATGCACAAACCCAACAAAGTACAAATAAAACTTGAGGGGTAGGTACTGAATTGAAACCTAATTCTAAGTTTGAATAAGAATTATACACGCGGCTTCCGGGAAGATGGCGGAAGAGTAAGACGCGGAGATCACCTTCCTCCCCACAGATACACCAGAAATACATCTACACGTGGAACAACTCCCACAGAACACCGACTGAAGGCTGGCAGAAGACCTCAGACCTCCCAAAAGGCAAGAAACTCCCCACGTACCTGGGTAGGGCAAAAGAAAAAAAGAATAAACAGAGACAAAAGGATAGGGACGGCACCTGCACCAGTGGGAGGGAGCTGTGAAGGAGGAAAGGTTTCCAAACACTAGGAAGCCCCTTCGCGGGCGGAGACTGCGGGTGGCGGAAGGGGAAAGCTACAGAGCACCGGGGGAGTTTACAAGAGAAAAAGTGCGGAGGGCAAAGTGGAGAGATTTCCGCCCAGAGGATCAGGGCCGACCAGCACTCACCAGTCTGAGAGGCTTCTCTGCTCACCCACCGGGGCAGGCGGGGCCTGGAGTTCAGGCTCTGGCTTCGGTCTGAGCGCCGGGAGAGGACTGGGGTTGGCGGCATGAACACAGCCTGCAGGGAGTTAGTGCGCCACGACTAGCCGGGAGGGAGTCCAGGAAAGTCTGGACCGGCCGAAGAAGCAAGAGACTTTTTCTTCCCTCTTTGTTTCCTGGTGCGCGAGGAGAGGGGATTAAGAGCCCTGCTTAAAGGAGCTCCAGAGACGGGCGCGAGCCGCGGCTAAAAGCGCGGACCCCAGAGACAGGCATGAGACGCTAAGGCTGCTGCTGCCGCCCCCAACAAGCCTGTGTGCGAGCACAGG
>NW_020185333.1:5529329-5654192 GCF_003031525.2 Neophocaena asiaeorientalis asiaeorientalis | reverse complement strand
TCTTAATAATTATTTTTTTATTTTAATAACTTTATTATATTTTATCTTACTTTATTTTATTTTACTTTATCTTCTTTCTTTCTTCTTCTCCTTCCTTCCCTCCTTCCTTCTTTCCTCCCTCCTTTCTTTTTCTTTCTTTCTTTCTACTTCTACTAACTCTTTCTTTCTACTTTTTCTCCCTTTTATTCTGAGCCGTGTGGATGAAAGGATCTTGGTGCTTCAGCCAGGAGTCAGTGCTGTGCCTCTGAGGTGGGAGAGCCAACTTCAGGACACTGGTCCACAAGAGACCCCCCAGATTCACATAATATCAAATGGCAAATATCTCCCAGAGATCTCCATCTCAACACCAGCACCCAGCTTCACTCAACAACCAGCAAGCTACAGTGCTGGACATCCTATGCCAAACAACTAGCAAGACAGGAACACAAACCCACCCATTAGCAGAGAGGCTTCCTAAAATCATAAGTCCACAGACATCCGAAAACACACCACCAGACGTGGACCTGCCCACCAGAACGACAAGATCCAGCCTTATCCACCAGAACACAGGCAATACTCCCCTCCACCAGGAAGCCTACACAACCCACTGAACCAACCTTAGCCACTGGGGACAGACACCAAAAACAACGGGAACTACGAACCTGCAGCCTGCTAAAAGGAGACCCCAAACACAGTAAGATAAGCAAAATGAGAAGACAGAAAAATACACAGCAGATGAAGGAGCAAGATAAAAAACCCACCAGACATAACAAATGAATAGGAAATAGGCAGTCTACCTGAAAAAGAATTCAGAATAATGATAGTAAAGATGATCCAAAATCTTGGAAATAGAATAGACAAAATGCAAGAAACATTTAACAAGGACCTAGAAGAACTAAAGATGAAACAAACAATGATGAACAACACAATAAATGAAATTAAAAATACTCTAGATGGGATCAATAGCAGAATAACTGAGACAGAAGAACGGATAAGTGACGAGGAAGATAATATAGTGGAAATAACTACTGCAGAGCAGAATAAACAGAAAAGAATGAAAAGAACTGAGGACAGTCTCAGAGACCTCTGGGACAACATTAAACGCACCAACATTCGAATTATAGGGGTTCCAGAAGAAGAAGAGAAAAAGAAAGGGACTGAGAAAATATTTGAAGAGATTATAGTTGAAAACTTCCCTAATATGGGAAAGGAAATAGTTAATCAAGTCCAGGAAGCACAGAGAGTCCCATACAGGATAAATCCAAGGAGAAATACGCCAAGACACATATTAATCAAACTGTCAAAAATTAAATACAAAGAAAGCATATTAAAAGCAGCAAGGGAAAAACAACAAATAACACACAAGGGAATCCCCATAAGGTTAACAGCTGATCTTTCAGCAGAAACTCTGCAAGCCAGAAGGGAGTGGCAGGACATATTTAAAGTGATGAAGGAGAAAAACCTACAACCAAGATTACTCTACCCAGCAAGGATCTCATTCAGATTTGATGGAGAAATTAAAACCTTTACAGACAAGCAAAAGCTGAGAGAGTTCAGCACCACCAAACCAGCTTTACAACAAATGCTAAAGGAACTTCTCTAGGCAAGAAACACAAGAGAAGGAAAAGACCTACAATAACGAACCCAAAACAATTAAGAAAATGGGAATAGGAACATACATATCGATAATTACCTTAAATGTAAATGGACTAAATGCTCCCACCAAAAGACACAGATTGGCTGAATGGATACAAAAACAAGACCCTTATATATGCTGTCTACAAGAGACCCACTTCAGACCTAGAGACACATACAGACTGAAAGTAAGGGGATGGAAAAAGGTATTTCATGCAAATGGAAACCAAAAGAAAGCTGGTGTAGCAATTCTTGTATCAGACAAAATAGACTTTAAAATGAAGACTATTAAAAGAGACAAAGAAGGACACTACATAATGATCAAGGGATCGATCCAAGAAGAAGATATAACAATTGTAAATATTTATGCACCCAACATAGGAGCACCTCAATACATAAGGCAAATACTAACAGCCATAAAAGGGGAAATCGACAGTAACACATTCATAGTAGGGGACTTTAACACCCCACTTTCACCAATGGACAGATCATCCAAAATGAAAATAAATAAGGAAACACAAGCTTTAAATGATACATTAAACAAGATGGACTTAATTGATATTTATAGGACACTCCATCCAAAAACAACAGAATACACATTTTTCTCAAGTGCTCATGGAACATTCTCCAGGATAGATCATATCTTGGGTCACAAATCAAGCCTTGGTAAATTTAAGAAAATTGAAATTGTATCAAGTATCTTTTCTGACCACAACGCCATGAGACTAGATATCAATTACAGGAAAAGATCTGTAAAATATACAAACACATGGAGGCTAAACAATACACTACTTAATAACGAAGTGATCACTGAAGAAATCAAAGAGGAAATCAAAAAATCCCTAGACACAAATGAAAATGGAGACACGATGATCCAAAACCTATGGGATGCATCAAAAGCACTTCTAAGAGGGAAGAGATATGGGAACATATGTATATGTATAACTGATTCACTTTGTTATAAAGCAGAGATTAACACACCATTTGAAAGCAATTATACTCCAATAAAGGTGTAAAATTATATATATATATAATTAAAAAGAATTATACACGCATAGATACAGAGGAAATTTTCGAAAAATAAAATTATTAGCTAGCCCTACCAAAACAACATGGATTCAATAAGAGAAAAGATG
Source organism: Neophocaena asiaeorientalis asiaeorientalis (assembly GCF_003031525.2). Lineage (NCBI taxonomy): Eukaryota > Metazoa > Chordata > Mammalia > Artiodactyla > Phocoenidae > Neophocaena > Neophocaena asiaeorientalis. The sequence goes on along the minus strand of NW_020185333.1, from coordinate 5,651,442 downwards.
AAACAATCAATGGAAAAAAATAGAGATCTTTTTGTGTTTTAGAACTCAGTGCAAATACAAATAGGAATTTAACCTGCGATAAGGTGGTATTGCAGATCATTGGGGAAAAGGTTTATTCAACTGATAATTCTGGGACATTATTGTGGAAACACACACACACAACAACATCAGATCTCTAACTTACTCCTGACAGCAAAATAAATTCTAGATGAATCAAAGATTTAGCAATATGATTATCAAAATCATTAGAGAAAACAATGTAAAATTTCTTTACAATTTTAGCATTGGAAAGTACTCTCTAAATATGACTAAAAGTCTCAGAAGCCATAAATGAAAGGAAATTAAAGCAAACATTTTTGAAAATCTCACATGGCTCAAAACATAATAAAAACATTAAAAAATGAAAAATTATGAGAAAACATTTGTGACACACATCATATAAAGAAGATAATTGCCCTAATATGAAAATAGTTCCTATAAATTAGTAGGAAAATATAACCAAGTTGAAAAATGAACAAAGGCCAAATTTGAAAATTCAAATGAATTTTTTTTTTTTTTTTTTTTTTTTTTTTTGCAGTACGCAGGCCACTTACTGTTGTGGCCTCTCCTGTTGTGGAGTACAGGCTCCGGACGCGCAGGCTCAGCGGCCATGGCTCATGGCCCCAGCCGCTCCGCGGCATGTGGGACCCTCCCGGACAGGGGCACAAACCCGTGTCCCCTGCATTGGCAGGCGGACTCTCAACCACTGCACTACCAGGGAAGCCCTCAAATGAATTTTAAACATGAAAAGGTGCTCAGTCTTACTCATAAGAAATGTACATTAAAGCTACAAGTATATACCACTTTTCACCTATTTGATCAATGACATAAGAATGCTTATAATTCACGGGATAGGTGAAGGTGTGAGAAACAGACATTAATATATTGCTGGAGGGTATTTATTAATACAATTTTTATGAAGTGTTATTAGGCAATATCTATTAATAATATCTGTATGTACCCTTTGACCCAGCAATGCATCTTCTGAAGTTTATTTAACAAGTATAATTGCATATATGTGAAATGAACATATTTACAAGAATGTTCACTGTTGTGTGCATGTAAATCCAAAAGGATGAGAACATGTAAACGTGAAAAAAAAATGAGCACTAACAATGAAATATCAGAAAGGGAATGTAAAAGAACAATCCGTTTTAAAATTGCATCAAAAAACAATTATTTAGGAATAATCCTGACCAAGGAGGTGAAAGACTTATATGCTGAGAAGTCTAAAACATTAATAAAGGAAACTGAAGATGATTCAAAGGAATGGAAAGATATTCCATGCACTTGGATTGGAAGAATTAACATTGTTAAAATGGCCACACCACCCAAAGCAATCTATAGACTTAATGTGATCCCTATCAAATTACCCATCACATTTTTCACAGAACTAGAATAATCCTACAATTTATGTGGAACCATAAAAGTCCCAGAATTGGCCAAGAAATCCTGAGGAAAAAGAACAAAGCAGGAGGCATAACCCTCCCAGACTTCAGACGATACTACAAAGCTACAGTTATCACAACAGCATGGTATTGGCACAAAAACAGACATATGGATCAACAGAACAGAATAGAGAGCCCAGAAATAAACCCAAACACCTACAGTCAATTAATCTTTGACAAAGGAGGCAAGAATATACAATGGAGAAAAGACAGTCTCTTCAGCAAGTGGTGTTGGAAAAGCTGGACAGCTGCATGTCAATCAATTCAGTTAGAACATACCCTCACATCATACAGAAAAATAAATTCAAAATGGCTTAAAGACTTAAATATAAGACATGATACAACAAAACTCCTAGAAGAGAACACAGGCAAAACATTCTCTGACATAAATCATACCAACGTTTTCTTAGGTCAGTCTCCCAAGGCAACAGAAATAAAGCAAAAATAAACACATGGGACCTAATCATACTTAAAAGCTTTTGCACAGCAAAGGAAACCATAAACAAAATGAAAAGAAAACCTATGGACTGGGAGAAATTATTTGCAAATGATGTGACCAATGAGGGCTTAATTTCCAAAATATATAAACAGCTCATACAACTCAATAACAAAAAATCAAACAATCCAATCAAAAAATGGGCAGAAGACCTAAATAGACATTTCTCCAAAGAAGAAATACATATGGCCAATATGCACATGAAAAGATGCTCAACATCACTAATCATTAGAGAAATGCAAATCAAAATTACACTGAGGTACCACCTCACACCAGTCAGCAACAGCCGTCATTAAAAAGTCTACAAATAACAAATGCTAGAGAGGGTGTGGAGAAAAGGGAACCCTCCTGTTGTTGGTGGGAATGTAAATTGGTGCAGCCACTATGGAAAACAGAATGGAGATTCCTCAAAAAACTAAAAATTGAATTGCCATATGATCCAACAATCCCACTCCTGGACATATACCCAGACAAAACTATAATTCAAAAAGATATATGCACCCCAATGTTCATAGCAGCATTATTTACAATAGCCAAGACGTGGAAACAACCTAAGTGTCCATCAACAGATGAATGGATAAAGAAGATGTGGTACATATATACACAAGGGACTATTATTCAGCCATAAAAAGGAGTGAAATAATGCCATTTGCAGCAACATGGATGGACTCAGAGATTATCATACTAAGCAAAGTAAGTGAGAAAGAGAAAGAGAAGTACCATATAATATCACTTATACGTAGAATCTAAAATATGACACAAATGAACTTACCTATGAAACAGAAACAGACTCACAGACATAGACAACAGACTTATGGTTGCCAAGGTGGGGGGGGAGAGGGAGGGATGAATCGGGAGTTTGGGATTAGCAAATGCAAACTATTATATATATGTATAGCTGAATTACTTTGCTGTACACCAGAAACTAACAAAACACTGTAAATCAACTATACCTTAATAAAATAAAATTTTTAAAAAAGAAAGAAAAGCAAAAGCCTTATAAAAGAGAAAAAAAAAAGAAAAATGTAAATGTCCATCATAAGATGGATATTTACCTAAAATAAATTTTGGTATACCTACAGAATCGAACAATAAAGAGCAGTTTAAAGACAATGAGACAGCGCTACATATACTGATCCTGATATGGAATGATCTTGAAGATATATTAAATGGAAAAAAACAAAAGCATATTCTGGATGCTATTACACCCATATTTATATCCACATAATGATTTATATGGTTTTATATACATTGACTGCTTTTGGATGAATTCATAAGTAACTAGTAAAACCATGCCTCTTGAGAAGAGTAATTAAGTAACTAAAGACAAGAACGGGATGAAGACTTTTCACTGTACTGTATTCCATTTCACATGTTCTGAATTTTGTACTATGTGCATGTACATAAAAATTATACAATTACACAAACATTTATTAAATGTTTTATTGCTTTTGTCCAAAGTTGCAGACATTTCTAAACAAATAAAACAAACAGTTGTCAAGGAAAATGTAAAACACAATTCTTACATATATGTAATATGTATTCATATTATGCTTAGAAGATTGGTTCTTTTACTATAACTCAATAATAAAATTAACATATAAAATATATCTCAAAGTTCTTTTGGGATGTATATTATCTGCTTTACTGAGTACTGGCTGTAGTGGAGAAGGGGTATAATGTCTTTCTTTTTCAACTCAAGTTTCAAAAGGAGGTGATTCTGTAGTTCTTTGGCTCTTAAAAACCACTGTTTTCCAGTTTTTACAATCTTTTTAGTGAAAACAAAATTTAAGCCTAAATGACATTTCCATCTTTCTTAGCAGCTCACGGGAACTAGAGAACTCTAGAAATGGTTTCTGAAAGAACAGGAATAGTTAGGGAATAGAACTGGGAAACATACAAATTGTAAACCAGTCTCCATTTCTAAAACATAAAATTTTCTTACTGTTAAACAAGATGAACTTTACAATAACAAGTGCAGAGGAGATATTTTTACAGAATCTTCTTTTTTTCTTATTAGCATTTTTAAAAATGGAATGTCTTTTCTTTTAATTTTGAGAAGTACTTTCCTTTTTTTCTGAAAGGAGACTATGTCCTGTACCTGCAGTCATTTTATTTAAAAGTCTTCTGAAAAAGGAGATTATCTTCTTTAAGCAGAGCTTCTAAATAACTGTCAATTTGCTCCAGGTCTCCTGCTGGACCGCCCTGGAAAAGAGAAGCAACAATCATAGGAGGGGAAGAAGCTACAGGGTTTATTCCTGTAATCTGGGTGGCCTTGGACCAGTCTTCCCTATGATTAATGTAGCAACAAAACCCAGCTTGCATTCGAATAATGCTTTTAACCTTTTGAAATGTTTTTGCATTTAATCTCATTTTATGCTCACAAGTGGTTAGGAACTTGAATCTTTTTTTTTTTCTTCTTCTTCTTCTTCTTTAGTGGAAATTAGTTCAACTGTGCTTTTTGGGGTTTTTTTTTTCCCCTTCTATATAATTACTTGTCATATTCCTAAAGCCCCCACCCTCATCTCATTTTTCTGTTATAGGCTCTCATGAATTTTTAGCCTTAGAGGCAAAACAGACGGGTAGGCAAATTCTGACTTCTCTGTTTCTCCTTTTTCCTCTGTAGCATCTTTTCCCACAACCTTTGGCTTGCTGCCCTGATCTGTCCCCTTTTCTCTTTCCCTCAGTTCTCTATTGGGGTAATCTCAAGCTCTCCTTCCTTGAGCTTCTTGATCCATGAACAGCTGGACAAATGCTCCCCCTCTTTACTGACCTAAGTCTCACTCCCTCAGGCCCAACCATGGGATCAACTCATTCTCCAACTGCGCTGATGGACAGGAGAATTTTTAGGAAGGACCTTTCAGAAATAATCCCAATGTTATTATTGTTTCCAGTAAGTGTCTGGCACTATCACAGTTTCTCCATCCCTCATCTGGTTCCATTAAATGTGTTTTTGCTTTGCTCCCTTTGCCCTAGATTTGCTCAGTCTTCTAACAAGCCTGAATTGTACTGAGTCCCAGCTTTGTAACGAGGACGCTGTTTGAGTTTCCATGATACTGATATTCACTAGGATTTCCAAATATTCACTGACCCTGAGGAATGCCCTGTGTGATCCTTTCTGACACGGACAGCTCTCAGCCTGTTCGGTCTGGTCTAATCCTTTGGCTCCTGCTTTCTACCCTGCAGACTAGACTTCCTGCTAGGACTCCAGGTTGATCCTGTTCCCAGGTTCTTCACGTGCTGCCCCAACCGTCTGTTCCAGGTCCACCGCATCTCATGTGTCTGCTCTACTCCATGGTAGCTGCTCGTGCAATTAAAGGCACTGAAAATGTAAATTTCAAGTGGGGGATGAGAGTAAACATATCTGGGCAGGAGCCTTTTGAGTACCTCTCCAATGATACTGGATAAAACATTTCACATTCTGTGGGCTAAAGCCCTTCACCTCTTTACTAAAGTTTGTGAATAAAACAAATTAAGTTAGTATAATTACTCTGGCTACTGTGAGGGAACCCAGGGGTTTGACACAGAAGGAAGAGTAAACTACTATTTTTTCATTCTGTTTTTCCTAGCTGAACAGATTTGCTATTGTGAGAACCAAATAATTTTTATGAACTTTCTTGATAGACAGTGGTATTCCATTACTATGATAAAGAACTTCTTTGGTCTCTCTAGTTGTTCTTGTTAGTGAAACAACAGTCATCACTGAAACCCTACCATGTGTGAGGCTCCACCAGACCTTTCACATGCAAAAACATTCACCACCCTCTGTAGCCAAAAGAACCCAAAGGAGCTCCACTCAAATCCCACTCTCACAAATTGGCTTAGGTAGTACTGTTGACAGAAGGACAAATATAATTACCATTATGTGAAAATCATTAGCTTTAATCATCCTTTTTATTTTAATAATGAAACATTTTAACTGTTGCCTAGACCACCCAAGAAGAGAGGGATCGTCTCTTTTGGCTATATACTTAATCAAAAATACTTTCTGTGTTTTTATTTTGTATTTTATATAAGAGAAATCCCAGCACATCCAAAGATGTGTAGTTTTTGAAAGAGCAATGAACTCTCACACTGACTGAAAACCAGACAGTCGGCTTCAAAGTCCATGCTCATCATGTTCAATACTGATGCTCAGCAAGTTTCCTGTCTGTCTCTCCGCGACCCCCTTCCTGGGCAAAGCCGTCCTCCAGGCCTCCAGGCAGGTTTCTCTGGGAGACAGCTCCTGCCCTCTCTCTCTGCATGGCCCAGGAAGGACCTGTCTCCTGTTCCAGACTCAGGGCCTATGTCTGAGTTTTGTCTGGGTCCTGAGACAATTTTCTCCCCGTCAGACCCTATTTCCATATACTTTTTTAAAGCAGGCTAGATGATATCTAAGGAGCTTCCAGTTTACCATGACAATAAACTGAGCCAAAGGCTAGTCTTGAGGCAGCCCAGAGAGTGCCCAGGTGTCCATCACCAGTGCTGGGGAAGCAACACAAAGTGCTGGGTGCTGAGTGCATGATGCCAAGTTGCTCCAGACACAGACCTGCCCTTGCAGGCCCCCAGAGAGCTCTCTGACCCCCTCTTAGGGAGCTTTCCTAGGAGTCCCACTGAACAACCTTCGTTTATACCCCAAGGAAAGCTGAGAAACACAGTCATAGTTCCTGGGCTCACTGTTGATTTCTCAATTTATTTCTAGCATCTACAGAAAGACTTTTCAACATTGGATATATATACTTTAATTTTTGATGTTTTCTCCCCAGCATTTGTATATGCTATAGTAGAAGATGGGTATTTCCTCACTGGCTCAATCTATCATAGAAGCCCAATTCTTTATGCATTCAAATATATAAATAAACAAGAAGAACAGTAATTCATTGTTACATGATATTTTCCTCTAAGATTAGAAGAGTCTGTTTTTTTAACCTCTGTATTAGGATAACAATTAAAATATTTTGTTGTCTGAAAAAATTAGGAAAAAATTTCCTACTGGAAATATGCTACTGAGGAGACAGCATGATCGAACTATACCAACAGCACAAGCAAAGCTTCTGATTTTTCAAAGGGAAAATATAATAGGCCTTTAAAACAGTGTTCTAATTTATACTTTCAAAGTTCATTTATTTGTGATTTCAATATCCATTAAGAGAGAGTTGGGGCTCGGTTAAGTGACTCGTCCAAAGTCATAAGTGGATGACGACATTAGGAGAGGAAGCTAGCCCAGCGCTCTCTACACAATGTGTGTTCCTATTACTCAAGTAAAATTTCATTTCTTACCAGCTGAAGTTTCTGCAATAATACTGTCAGTTTCACACGAAGATTATTCAGTTTGTCTTCAGTGATTTTTCTTTTTTTTTCACATTGTCCCAGGGATACTTCATTAACCACTCCTCTTCTGTTTGCATCATAGATAATGGATTGCATGGTTTCCTTTAGTTTTTTTTCATATTGGACCATGTAAACATTATGGATCTGGGAATGTTTTAAAAACAGTTTTAGTATATTCTTAAAATATTACTTTCCTCCCTAATAGCAGAATATCAGATTCCAATCCTACACATATATACCACGTGTCAACTCTGTACATATGTACTATGGGTGGTCTACATTTAAGATATGTTGATCCCTTAAGGAACTAACAATCTGATGGAAGAGGAAGAGAAAGAAGGAAAAATGCACAATAGTCCAGTAACTATAGTATAAAGAGGCACGCCAAGGTCAGCTCAGAAACCCTTGCTTTGGAATAAAGAAGAAACCTAGTAATGCTTGAATTTGTTCTCCTACCAGGGCTACGTAGTCTTCAAGGCACAAAGGGGACAGGTGCCTGTGACTACTCGCCACAGCACCAGTAACTCATAGATGACGACAGAGTGTCCAGCCACTTGGGGCTTTAAATGTGTGATTTATAACTCAAGTCTGTAGCATCTGAAAAGCACAGAAGCTACAGTAAGAGGAATTCCTAGTCTGCCACTCTCCTTGGGTTCCCTAATCTGATGTAAAGAGTACGGTTATATACTAACGCATGTGACCTTTGCTAATTCATGAGTCTTGGTTATTTTCCAAGAGCTTGTGTTGCGCCTGAGACACTCACAGAGTAGAAAGAAGTAATGGAGTGGCCAAATGCTTCAATTTCAAGATGACATTAATTGCCTGTATCAACATTTTGAGAGGGCCGGGGGATATTCTGAGAAAAGAGATACAGGGCAAATCCTGTTTTGATAAACATTTGAATGTTTCAGCAATAAGAAGATTTCTGTATTCTAATATGCTGGGTTGCCAGGAAAACTGTAAGGTAGCCTCGTTTGTCTTCTGGGTCCACCCTGTCCCCCTTCACCCTCCTCCACTACACTCACTAATACATGCAGGCCCTTCCCCAACACTGCCACATCATCCCCTTTAAGCACTCATTGACCTCACACATTTCTCCTTTTTCTATAAAATTCTTTAAACAAACAAACAAAACCCCCTGAGTATACTGAATTCTGTTTAACAGACGTTCACCAACTACTTCCTAAATTCGAGGCACTGAACTTTATTATAGGTGATGCAGAGATATGTAAGATTCAGTCTTTGCCCTCAAGAAGCTTCTAGTCTACAGAATGAGATAATACAAGTACGCAAATATTGTATCTTTATGGGAGAAAATGTATTGTGCCCCAAGTAAGGCACAGATATTATTAGAGTTGAGAGGTGGGTGTGGAGTCTCCATTAAATAGAAGAGCATTAAAGCCCTGACTTAAGGTATTTGAGTTGGATTGACATCACTAATTTACCTCCAATTATGTATACTATTCATGTGCTATTAACTGAGAGGAATATTTGGGAGCAGGGACCCAAATACCACTCCACAGTAGTAAATAATGGCCATATATGTGTGCATTTATATATATACACACATACATTCACACATATATATCATATGTTGTATTAAAGGTGAGACTTAATTGTGAAATCTGTAGATTGCCACGTAAAGAAATCTTAGAGACTTACACTGCCTGGATGTTTGTGTGAGGGCACAAGGAATTAGACTCTGAAATCCTTGACCTGGCTCTGCCTATTCTTACCTCATTTCCTGAGTTCTAGGCCTCGCCCTTCCAGGTATACATCAAGCTCCCTCCTGCCACAGGCCCTTTGCCCTTGCTGCTCTCTTTGTTCAGCAGATTCAGCTCCAGATATACACAAGGCTCACTGTTGGTCTCAACCAATATGAAAACATGGCTCAGATATTCCTTGCTCTCTGTATCTGAAATAGCCTCCCCTTCCCCAACACACCATCACTGTCTATCCCCTGGCCTTGCACAATTGTTTTATGGCACGTCACATTGTATGTTTATTTATGTTTTATTTAAGTGTTTGTTATCTATCTTTCCCTTGGGAATGTAACCTCAATGTAAAAAAAAATTTCGGTTTTGTACACCTCTCTATTTCTAACACCTGCCACATGGCACTAAATAGTGAAGAGTTAGGACAGCAGATGTTCAGAATTCACAGCAAAGGGACTTCAAATACGAGGGCCAAACCTGCCTTGAAATGCAGGCTACATTCTGAGATCTTGGAGGGGCATCCTTTTTTGAACATGCTCAATTCAACCTACAAGAAGTTGATGGCTTAAAACTAAGGCAATAACCACCTCCTCCAAGAAGCTTCATAGGTGCTTCCCGTGGAGGCTTCTGTCAAACCCAGGAAGTGAGTTCTCCCACGGCCTGAAGGTAGGGTAGGGTAAATAATTCAACACAGCTGGAATAATGAGGACAGAGTCATGGACAGTTCAGATGTCAGCAGCCAATAATAGTTCTTAGTTTTCAGAAATTTAGAATCTTATAGCTTTTGCCATCCTAAACAATAGCCAGGAAACACTTTCTTGTAAAAAGCAACAACAATAATAAAACAAACCAAAACAAATAAAATTAAAAATATGAAAAACAATATTACCTAGAAAAAGAACAGTATTGCTCATCAGCAATAAAAAGAAACACACGATTGATATACTTAATGGATCTGAAGGACATTATGCTGAGTGAATAAAGCCAATGATAAAGTGACACCTACTGTATGATACCATTTTGATAACATCCCTCAATAAGTGGTGCTGGGAAAAACGGACAGCTACATGTAAAGGAATGAAATTAGAACACTCCCTAACACCATACACAAAAAGAAACTCCAAATGGATTAGAGACCTCAATGTAAGACCGGACATTATAAAACTCTTAGAGGAAAACATAGGAAGAACACTCTTTGAGATAAATCACAGCAAGATCTTTTTTGACCCACCTCCTAGAGTAATGGAAATAAAAACAAACAAATGGGACCCAATGAAACTTCAAAGCTTTTGCACAGCAAAGGAAACTATAAACAAAACGAAAAGACACCCCTTAGAATGGGAGAAAATATTTGCAAACCAATCAACGGACAAAGGATTGATCTCAAAAATATATAAACAGCTCATGCAGCTCAATATTAAAGAAACAAACAACCCAATCCAAAAATGGGCAGAAGACCTAAATAGACATTCCTCCAAAGAAGACATACAGATGGCCAAGAAGCACATGAAAAGCTGCTCAACATCACTAATCATTAGAGAAATGCAAATCAAAACTACAATGAGGTATCACCTCACACCAGTTAGAATGGGCATCATCAGAAAATCTACAAACAACAAATGCTGGAGAGGGTGTGGAGAAAAGGGAGCCCTCTTGCACTGTTGGTGGGAATGTAAATTGATACAGCCACTATGCAGAACAGTATGGAGGTTCCTTAAAAAACTAAAAATAGAACTACCATATGACCCATCAATCCCACTACTGGGCGTCTACCCAGAGAAAACCCTAATCCAAAAAGACACATGCACCTCACTGTTCACTGCAGTACTATTTTCAATAGCCAGGTCATGGAAGCAACCTAAATGCCCATCGACAGACGACTGGATAAAGCAGATGTGGTACATATATACAATGGAATATTACTCAGCCATAAAAAGGAATGAAATTGGGACATTTGTAGAGACGTGGATGGATACAGAGACTGTCATACAGAGTGAAGTAAGTCAGAAAGAGAAAAACAATTATCATATATTAATGCATATTTGTGGAACCTAGAAAAATAGTACAGATGCACCAGTTTGCAGGGCAGAAATTGAGACGCAGATGTAGAGAACAAACGTATGGACACCAAGGGGGGAAAGCGGCGGGGGTGTTGGTGGTGTTGGTGGGATGAACTGGGAGATTGGGATTGACATGTATACACTAATATGTATAAAATAGATAACTAATAAGAACCTGCTATATAAGAAAATAAATAAAATAAAAATAAAAAATGAAAAAAAGAATGTTTGTACAGCATGCTACATTCAAAATCATGTTCAGTCTCTCAACGTTCACTATTTTGTAACCAGCAAACTGTATTTCCTTCAAGCACTAGCAGCCAGTTTAGCCAGTTTCCTGACTTATGCTTCTTCCTTTCTCAGGCTAACATCTCAATGAGGTTTCTATAAAAGGTAACACTTTTGACAACTTTTAAAGCTCAATATAAAAGGACTTCTGGTTGTTTTAACATTTTAATTAAGGTGAGTATAGAACTGTAACAGGATGAGAGGCTTAGTTCTGCTGGTTAAACTCACTCTTGTAGAGGTATTTGCGGCAAATCAAAAATGGAATTCTTCCAAACCCCATTAATTCAGAATGGAATTAGGATTTGGAAGAAAGGATATTCAACTGAGATTTTAATTTTCTGCCTTGAATTTAAAAAGTCAGAGTTCTGGCAGCTCTGGAGCTCCAGAATCCTAATAAGTTTGCACAAAGTAAGGCAGGACTACAAAATCTATAGATTTTGCACCCTATTTACAAGAAGATGCATGTGTTTGTGTGGGCAGACACTACAGCAGAGACAATCAACTTTGAGTCAATGCACAATAGTAAAGTCCAGATGCATTCAAAGCTACTTACTGATGTTGCTAGGATATGAGAGGATTGCTAATTCCAAGGATTCGATAATCTAGTTGGGGAGAAAATAAAATACAGGAAACTACTGTAATGCAAGGCAGAAAATTTAATTAATGCTAAAGTAGAGTTTTAAGGTCCTCTCAGAACACAGAAGTCAAGATTAATTTCACACGGAGAGACTGAGGTAGGCTTGATGTAGAAGGTAGCATTGATCAGGCTGTACAAAGGGTGGGCAGGATTTCCAGAGGCCAACCATGGACTGGGAGAGTGGAGAAGAGTATTCGGGGGGACAGCACAGGGAAACGCTCAGAGGCAGGCCAGTCTAGTAGGTTGGAGCAACTCCATTTTGGATGGAGCAGATGGCTTGCAAGAGGAAAGAATAAAAGATGGTGGTTCAGGTTGGGTTGCAAAGGACTACCAATGCTGTCATGAATCATCTGCTACTCTAATAGTTATGGACACTGCTGATGTGGTCAGGGCGAGGTGACCAAAAAAGTTTGTGCTTTACAAAGGGTCCTCCCTTTATTAAAGGTACACACCTTAAAGCAAGGTGCATAGAGTTAACCCTACATGGATTTCAATAAATGATTTCAATAGTTTTTATAACCATCCACTTAAAGCCACTAAAATCATTAATAAAGTCCTTAAGGCCAGTTTCATGTGAAGAAAATCGTGATTCCAACTGTTCTGTATTTTGCTTGCAACATCTCCATTTCAACAGGAACTCATGGTCTCTTGACTGTTTATCTTGCTTTGATTCTTTGAACCCCACTTGCCCTGAACATTACGAGGATTCTACTCATCATCTATGCTAACACCTTGAATAAACACTTATTCAGTCTGGCCTCCAAGACCCAACAACTTGGCTCCATTACTGAGTGTAGACACTGAAAAAATATCATTTAGAAACAGACATGAAGGACATGTATAAGCTTGGATACGCTAAGATGTATGATAAACTAATTCTTAGCAAGTTTCTAAGTTTTTTCGTGTAAATAGTTAAATCAGAGTTCCCTAACCAGAAGGTAAGGATGTGTCAAGAGGTCCAGGAACCCGGCTGGTGATTTGTCAAGCTGGCTGCCACAGACAGAGTTGGGACAATTCCTGGTGGGACAGTAAACAACCTGCCTACCACATGCCCTTCCCACACCGTATTTTACTGTCAGCATCTCCCCATATACATCTCACCATGTAATATCAAGGTCTCTAGTAAGTAAACAATCATTCTTTTATGCCAATAGGCTGAGAAGCTGTAGTATACCTACTGCAAGTAATACTTGCAAACTTTATCATAAGGATGAAGTATTACAGTCTGGATAAGAATGAGATGGTATAAAGTGAGGTAGTGAAAAGAGCTTTGGAGTGGCACAAATCTGGGTTCCAATCCTGAATCTACTACTTACTTGCATCATGACATTGGAAGGTTATCTTTCTGGTTCTCCATTTCCTCATTACTAACATGGAGAGAGTGGCACCTATACATCCCAAAGTTGTGAGAATTAAATGAGGTAACATATATAAAAGGCCTAGTTTAGTGCCTGGAGCTAGTGGCTCTTAATCAATCACAGTGTTAGATTTGCTGATGAAAATAATACTAGTAAAATAATAATAATAATAGTGCTAGAATAGGGTCAAAAATATGTTGGATAAAAGCTGTCTTTTACTCTAATTAGGAAATGACAACTAAGTCTCCACACCGAAAATGTTCAACTACTGCTTTTTCAACAAAATGCTGCTCAGAAAATAAATTCACTTTTCAGTTGAACAATGATGAGAAATTAAGAACCACAATATTCCTTCATTTCCAGTTGCTTATCACAGGCCAGTAGGCACTCAGGCAGAAATATCAGAGGAAAACATATCAACAGGGGTATGACATTTAGACACACCCTAAAATCCAAACACTTGGTGACACAGCCTTTCTAAGAAGAAATCTAGTTTAGGTTCTAATTTTCATTTCAAGTTTGCCTAGTTATATACTTTGGGGAACTTACGTCCCAATTCTATTTCATTTATGAAACATGAGTATTCAAATATATTCCATTCCCCACAAAAGAGATGAGGCGGCGCCTGTGCTTACAGCTGTGCTCTGCACAATTCCAGGGAGCATCATTCATCTCCCAGTCTTGCATATTATTATGAGAGTTTTCCAGAAGATGGCTGTAAGCATAAGCACTTGGAAGAAGATGCTAGTATATGTGCTAGTGATAGAGCTGGTGCGCCTGTTTGAGCAAACACAGGTGAAGTGTCAGCAGAGACCTAAGCATCTCACTATTGATCCTGGTGGCATGAAAAGTTCTAGACTGTTGTGGCCTCCATGAAGTATCTGGGAACCTCAGTGGCTGTACTGGCTCCAATGCTAATGCCCTGTGTTAGTTGGGCCAGGTTCACATCTTGGAGTCTCAGTTCCCTTGACTGTGATTTAAGGAAGTTGAGGGCATATGATTTTTTGAGATATTTCTCTAGTAGAACTGAAAGACTATGGACTCTTCCCTGCCACCACCAAGGCAATCTTTAAGAACTAGATACACAGTATTATAAGAAAACTGTAAAAAAAAAAAAACAACAACAAAAAACAAAAAACCATCTACCCAGAGAGAGAGAAAGGTTGTAATGAAACACACCAAAAAATACCAGTGATCTTGGAATGGTTTGGGACTATGGATGAATTTCTTAAAATTCCTTTTACTTTCTTTTATTAGCATTATTTTATAGCTGCTTTTAAAATAGAAAAATCATAAACTTAAAAAAACTGTTGATAGAATTTAAAAATCCCAGAGAGATATCAAATTGTCCAAAATAATTAAAGACTTTTGTACAAAAGATTTCTGATTTAGCACAGTGTCTCGAGGATCCAGTGAACCTATTACTTAAAGACTCAGAATGTCATGTTTCCTGTTCAAAATATAGTCCTACTCCAAGTGTTTCATAACCTTTATGGTTTGGAAACATTTGCATCTTTAAAATTCAAAAAGATGTTGCTTTGTGGCATCTGATATGCTACAGATTAATCTAAGTCTTGATAAGTAAATGCAAATTTGATTTCCTTTCAAACCTAACATTTGGAAATGTATATTATTTCTCCTTTGGAATACAGGATCATTTAGAATATAAATGATTACGTTGAAAGGAAGCTTACCTGGTTGAAACACATTTTCAGCTTCTTGTTTGTCTGCTCTGGGCATTGCTCCAGCTGTTTTCATAAATGATAACAGAACAGGATATTAACTTTTAGGGAATGAGCTGTCTACAATAGAGTTATAACATGCAAGTACCTAGCATAAAAAAGCATCAAAGCCTAGAACTTGCCAACATTGGTGCTGTGGGTCTTTTAAGCCAGGGTCTAATTATATTATACAACATGGTTTTAAAATTTTTCAGATGAAAAAGAAAATCAAGGTGAAGGAAAAGTAAATGATAAATAATAAAGCCGTTGGAGTCTAGATATCTTGGATGGGGACGCCACAGAAATAGACCGGGGAGAGTCACTGGCATGTGGGATAGTATTTAAAGTCAGAGACTAGCTGAGGTCACCTAGAAACAACATTTAATAGAGAGAAGAAAATGGTCCAGGAACAAGCCCTCAGACACACCGACATTTAGAAACCAAATAGAGAAGGAGCTGCCAGCGCAGAGGATGGGAGGGAGGGAAGCAGGAAAATGAGAAGTGTGTTGTCATGGAAGCCACATAAAGAAAGTGCTTCAAGAAAGAAAGAGTGGTCAGCTGGGCTGAAGAGGTCAGGTAAGATAAGTGACTACTGCACTTGTCAGCACAGTGGTCACTGGTGGTTTGACAAGACAGTCCCAGTGACGCTGTTGAGTCAGAAGCCCCACGGGAAAGAATGAGGTGAGAGTAGATGGTGAAGAAGCAGAAACAATGATGTAGGACTTCATCCAGGATCAGATGAAGACATATGGCACCTCTGCAAATTAATCATGTGGTGCTCTTTTCACTGATAGCTTTTCACGTGTATCCATCCCTTCCACAAGCAACACCGAGCACGAGGGTGGCGAAGAAGGCCCCCACCCTCCTGTACCTGGCAGGGTTCTTCCAGTCCCGTGAGCAGCTCTGGCGGCCTGAGGCCTGCACCCCTCACTCAGCTTCCCCACAGCCTGCTGTGACTCAGCAGCTCAGGGACCGCCCACTGTGGGCCAGTGCCAGGCTCACCCTGTGCACCCCAGGTAGCTGCTGATCAAAGTTTTCCTTCCCATCATATATAGTATGGCCTCTGAGACGAGATTTGGTAAATGCAATTTTCTTCATCTTTCCCTGTGATGGCTTAGTGATTCTAACCCAATCTTCACCTCAGTTCCTCATAAAAGGTAGCTGAGGAAGTGTATCTAAGGGATAGGAACTATTTTTGGTGCAGGGAGAGAAGTTAAGGACTATATCCTGTCTCTTTTCATCTCAGAGACTGACTACTCTCAGTCTGTACAATCTTCCCAGAGTTTATTTAAACCTTGGCCATGCTGGTTTCCCATGCAGCTTTAATTCCGAGTTACCCACTTAGTACAAAGATCCCCATGCTCATTCACTTAAGCTATTCTAGGTCCTCTCATTGGTAACCCTTTACATTTTTCTTCACTGAAGATTCAATTCAGGGTGTTCTGTCATTCCCTCAAAGTTCAAAAAAAGTCAGCTTGCCTCCAAACTTGCTGTAAGTTCCTCCAGAGACGTGTGGCCAAATTCCGATGGTAGACAATACTCAGGGAAAAAATACAGAAGAATCTCCCTAGGAATATAAGCACAGCAGAGATGAGAATATACCAGGAAAAGAGAGGCAGCGCTCAACTGTCCGAACTGGCTCTATCTCCTGGGTTTTGTTAAATATCTTGGCAAAGATGAACATTTGTGCCTGCCAAATAGTTTGTTTTTATAAGTGGCATCAAAGTGTTCTTCAAAAGGCATTGACTGGGGAGAGGGAGGTGGCCATGGCTATAAAAGGGCAACAGGAAGAATCCTTGTGGTGATGGAAGTCTTCTGTACCTTGACTGTGTCAATGTCAATATCCTAATTTCCGTATTGTTCTATAGTTTTGCAAAATGTTACCATTGGGAGAAACTGGGTAAAGGGTACAGGGGATATCTCTGTACATTTATCTTCAAATAAAACGTTTATTAAAGCAAGCAAGCATGAGCTCACAATGCCCATCCATAACCAAGCAGTGCAGGAAAGCCTTGCACCTACCTGAATTTCTCCTTGGCAGACAGCTAAGTCAGCATTGCAAAATTCCCGGAGGAAAAGAGGCTGACTACAGGCTTACTGACTTTTCCCTAAGAAAACCAAAGAACTTAACTCTTTGGAGTAATTCTTTCATCGGGGCCTCTGGGACTACCCCTAGAAATCATACATGGACCCTGCTCTTTCCAGACAGCCATGGTCATTGTTCTGACAGGTGCTTCATTTCGTCAAAAGGCAGGAGCACCCCACCCTTCTAGTGTGATGGCTTTTCTAGGATTAATCCCCTAGATGACATACATTTCACTCCTGGGAGAATATGAAATCTAGAAATTTACAGTTACCACATCTTAAAAGTATATAGAGTGTTTTATGTTGAAGTGTTCCAAGAACTTCATGTATATTACCCAAGGGACTTATAAAATTTTTCAGTTATAAAATAACATGGCACACAAAGGATAAAACAGCTATTTCTTATATAATTTACATTCCTAGTATTTTAATTATATTATTTGTGGCAATATTCATTTGTAATTTTAAGGAGATTCAATCCAAAAAGTTAAAAATCCTCAGCATTTCACAACATCAAATGTAACACACACACACACACACACACACACACACACACACACACACACACACACACAGAGTCCTCAGAATTATTTGCCTGGCTGGTAAGAAGATGAGTAGGGAAGAGGCAGGATGAGAAAGGGCTTCTGGGTATTTGAGCTGAGCAGAAATCAGATGGCATAGAAAGAAAAGCTTCAAGTGGAGTCCCTGGGAAAGGAAGCCTGTGGTCAAGTTTACGGTAGGTTTCGTGGAGGAGAAGTGGTGAGAGGTATTTTAAAATACAAACCACCTCTTTCCTCCCCTAAATCCAGCCTCCCTTCCTCCAATACAGGGTTGAAACCCCTGTGCTGGTCCTGAGTATTGGTCCTTTTCATGGTGGGTATAAATTCTGTGGGGTTTAGATTTAGAGCTAATCAGCAATCTTCCAAGGAAGTATTTCTAGAAAAACAAATATTCGGAGGTGGTGGCATTTGGTGGGGAGTGGGAAAGGGTGAAGGGGCAGGTTGGGGAGAGACAAAGTTCTGAATCAGTTCTGGATTATTCTCAGTCTGTGAAATCTCTACATCAAAATTTACATGAAACACCATTATAGTCTGAATAATGTCTCACACGTGTGTACTATTATTTCTAAAGACAGGTAAAGAGACAAAGACACATAGAGAGAAGGAGAGATTATTTTAAAGTGAAACACTTTATGTAAAGGTTTTATTGGAATCACTTGTCACAAGTAGCTCATCATGTTGTATTTTCTCAATATCCTCAAGCTCATTAATTCCACAGACATTCCCTGAACGCTACTAAAACAAAGCCTTTATCTAGTGCACCTTCCAGAGCCTGGCATTGTGCGCCATGCTAGGAACCCAATACATTCTTATTACACTGAATTCAGCCTAGTAGGGAACGCAGACAAGGAAGCAAACTATTCCAGTGACAGAAGCTAGAATGGGAATGCAGCACCATGGCTACCTAGAGGAGGGGCCCAAATTCGTATTTGGGAAGCCCCAAAGGAAGGGTAGGAGTCAGCTAGCTGTGCGGGGCAGGCGGGTACAACCTGTGAAGAAAGAATGCCAGGCCAACTGCACTATATGTTGGGGAACTGAGTATTTTCTGACGGTATTGAGCACCCTGGTCAAATTCATCCATTCTTTATAAAGTGCTGGAAATGTGCTAAGTGTTGCTATAGGCTTCATATACAAAACTTCATGTCATCTTTATGGAAGCTCTTTGATTGAGGACTTATTCCTATTTTGAACGTCTCTGGTTCCCTAATTGTTAAGGATCCTCATGTCCACGCCCACCTGTACTCTCCTTTGCCCCTCTCCCTCCAAGACCTTAGTATCCACCTTTGTACTCTCTCCTCCATCTCACTTCTGCTAAATGGCTCTCCCCTTGGGGATTCTGTCCCACGAGACTGACTGGAGAGGAAGACAAATTATCCTGCTCCTGTAGTCTCTAAGCACAAACGCACAGACCTCCGCATTTTCCTTTTCCTGAAAAAATAATCCAGGAAAACTGTTAGATCCTCTTAAAAACTGTAAGCTACCAAAAATCATAAATGTGGGGGCTGAATGTAGATGCTTAAGAACTCTTTAAAAATTCCTTCATTTATTGTCTTGAGTCCCCTTCTTCGATGCAATTCTTCAATGACACCTTCTTTTGTTCCTGAGGAGGGTATATATAATCAAACTTCTCTCCACCCTCAAACTTCAGGTTTCCTTTAAGACAGAAACAGTGATCCTCTAATTCAAAAAAGGTCCTTCAACGATGTCCTCAGCACAGAACTATAGGAATAACCTGGTGTCTGGAGTATCGAAATGTATACTGTGTATTTTGGAGGGACTCAAGAACCAAGTGCTACCATTCAAGGGGAGTCTTTTCTTACCAAGAACACCCCTTCTTCCCTTGGAGCTTTTATTCATAGTTCCACCTCCAAACTTGCTAATAAAATCAGGAATTTGTCTTTATTAACATTATCTCTCTTCCTGGGGATTCAAGAAATAAGTAACCTGAAGATCTTCCAGAGCTATTGTTTGCACCCAGGACTGTAATAGGTTCTTGGCTATAATGCCCATTTCAGTTGAATTCCTACAGAAACCATATCCATATCTACAAGTTTGAGTTGGAAATTTTTATAGAGTTCAACTAGCTGAGCTACAACACTAAATCAGCTCTGTCTCCATATATGACGACCAAGCTTTGAAAAGCTCCAGCTAAGGGCCATTTCCTTTTCATTCCGTGGCCATATCCTTTCTCAACAGGGTAATTTTTCCTTAAGAAAAATCTTTCTTGTGTTAATATAACTCTGCTCTTTCTAGACATGAGCAGAGATACACAGAGGTTCCTGGTTATCCTGCTGTTCTTTTTAAAGAGTAAACTAGTTAATAATAAGCTTGGTCTTGGCTAAGGAGAAGAGCAAGCCTCCTACCTGAGGTAGAGCGAAACTCTCTCCTTCAACCCAGTGAAAGGCTATGGAAATGGCATGGCTCCACTTTCTAAAACCAGGAGTCAGGTCCTGGTTTTTGATAGACCTCAATTGCTAATTTTCTTTTTTTTTTTTTGTGGTCTTTTCTTTTGCTTCAGTAACTGGCAGCAACCTGTAAAAAGTGACTTTCATTTTAAAATTTATTTTTGGTATTTTTAAAAGTTAAGATAACATGAAGCATGTTTGCACTTTTGTAGAGGTGAAATAAATGAAGCCTGACTTATATCGAGTTTACATATACAACGATAAACTAAAACAAGGCATTATAGGTTAGCATTTGTGAGTAAGGACTATGAGACCAGACTGCCAATATTCAAATCCCAGCTCTACCACTTAAGAGTTATGTAATGCTGGGCAAATTACTTAACCTCTGCATACCTCAATTTTCTCATCTGTAAAATGGGGATAATAAAAGTATCTATTTATAGGGTTGTTGTAAGGTTTAAGTGAGTCAACATATGCAGAGCCCTTAGGACAGTGCCTGGCACATAGTAAGTGCATAAAAAATATTATTATTATCGTTGTTGTTGTTGAAAGTGATCTGAGGTTTGATACTGCTTCAATGTTTAGGACCATTCGGTAAAATTTAACAATCTGGATCTCAGTTTACCTTATTTACCTCTGATTTATTCACACAACTCAGTTGCACCCCATTATTTGAAAACACTTTAACATCCAGTAGTACTATTCACTGCTTTTTACATTAATCCCTTTCAATTCAACTAAAATTATTTTTGAAAATCTACTAATACACGTTGGACACTGTGGAAAATTCAATCTGTTTTCAAAGGAGTTACTACATTTGGGGATTAAATAAATTAATACACATAAAACAAAACATAATGCAAGATAGGAAAATGTTAAACTGAGCATAATCGGGTGATAAAAAAGGATAATAAGAATGACTATTGTTTATTAATTTATAACATGAAACTAATAGAAGAGGCCCATTTAGCAGTGTAGGAAGGGATAAGGATGATGTCATGTTCAAAGTGAACCAAGTGGAGGGAACACTCCACACACTTCAAAGGGCCTGACTGCTCTCTTATCTGTGACAAGCAAGGCAAGTCTGGTGAACAATCGTGAGTGTAGAGAACATGGTCCCCTCCACACTGTACATGGCCAGCCACAATCTTCATGCCTGGAGGAATTTAAAGTCTAGTAAACACAAGGACTAATATGTGGACCAGACAATAGAATAGTGCAGTACAGGGAAGAAAACATAAAGAAGACAAGAAATCTGTTTTCACTGGTGAAATGTCAGAAAACATATGACATGCTGCCAAAGGCAAAAGAGAAAATTGGTAAATGAGGAGCTCCTTTTGTTCCAGTTAAAGCCTTGTGTTGTGTACAATTCTTTTCCCACTGAATATTTTTATAAAACAATCACCACAAAAAAATTCAAGCTGGTACAGAAAGGAGCTTATTTATTAATTCATCTGGCTTTCAGAGTGTTCAGTTGATAACAGTATGATGATTTCAAGTACTAAAAGGTTCTACATGTTCGTTAGGGAGATGGTTTCTGGGAAATTTAAATTTTCTATTGATGCCTAATTATAGAGGTGGATGCACCTTAAAGCCTTAGTACACTCAATCAGATTATCTCCTTTTTGATCACATGTAACTCATGAAAATTAATAATGATGATACACTTAGAGGCAGAACAAAAATTAGCCAAGAAAAAATAAAGAAAATGATAATGCAGAGCTGTACATCCAAACTCTGCTGCAACACAACCAGGCAAATCTCTCCAGGCGCATAGTGCGGAGAGCAGCAAAGCGTGTGTGGGTGTCTGTGTGTGTGTATATGTAGTGAATATTACAAAGTGTGTGTGTATGTATGTAAGTATGTACATATGTACGTGTGAGTATATATATACACCGTGATTAAAAGCAAGAGCTTCCAAATCAGGGAGCCCTGTCCTTAGTAGCTGTGTAATTGTCTTTGTGATTTTGAGTGTTACTCAGTTTCTCTTTTTCAGTTTAGCGTTTTAAAAAAAAAAAAAAATTAAAAATAATACCAGCCTTGTAAGTTTGTCTAAGGAGCTAGTGTATACAAAGCACTTAGGTGACTGCGTAAAATATAATAATGACTCATAAATAGTGGCTATTATTATCATCAAGAAGGCCTGGCTCACTTGAAGCAATGTCCCAATCATTGACGTGTCATATCCATACATTTTTTAATAATATGCACACATTTATTCAGATATACACAGGCATACTGATATATAATTTTTTCCATACTACCATGTCTTAGGGACCAATTGACATGCCTGAATCTCAGAACTAGTGAGTAAGAAACCAGGATTCAAATTTAAGGCTCCCCAACATCAAGGATGAGGATCTTACATACGTCCGGACGAACACTGATAGAAGGCAAGAAGATGGTTGGAGAATCCTATTTTCTAGGGACTATACTGTAGGCCATGGCAGTATGAGACTGACATCCATCCAGATCACTGGATGAACGGCCTTTTCAACCTCATAATATTTGTACAACCCTGAGGTCTGGCTTGCTTCTGTCCCGTTCCCAGGCTCGTGCAAGCTTGCCAACCCAGACACTGTGCAGATCTGGTAGTCAGAACTTACTGTTCAGGAATGCAGCACTCTGGCTTAACTCCTTGATCAGTGACTTGTTTCTGGATCCCTAGTGTCATTAGTGAAAATGTGTCCTGATGCAAAGTCCAAGTTGGATCCTCCTGAATATAACAAGAGCGTCCTCCTTTCTCCTAGGGCAGGACGGATGTTAGGTGTGTGTTCCTAAAGGATGGTAGGTGGGGCCCTCATCCATGTAAGCACAGCCCCACAGCCCTAGACACAGAAACTTCCATAAAGCCCAGGGCAACTGCAGAATGGAATTCATGGCTTCCAGTGGTCTGCAGTCTACTGTCACACACAGGAACCTAGACCCTATCCTGGACCTGCGTAGGGGCCATAGCTCCCTATATATATGCCCCACCTCTAACTTTCTCTTCCTTCCTGTTTCTATCCTTTGCCAACTCCTTTCTTCAGGAAGATTTTGTCAGTCACTGGTCAGAAAGTCAAAGTAACATCCTAAGGGAAAACACTATTCCAGCTAGAGCATGTTGTATTTCCCTCTGCTGAAAGCCTCTTTCCTCACCCAGGCCCCTCAAAGCTTGTGAAGCCCAACCAAACCAACTGGCTGTACTAATTTAGTGGTGCTTCTGCTACTGTCCCCCACCCGCTCATATGACACCTATTTGAGAGCACTCTTCTGTATACTAACTTCTTTGGCTTGACTGTAAAGCCCCCTCCTATCATTGGTCCCTACCTGGAAAAACTCTGAACCTTGGACTTTACCCCCTCCCTGTCTCCATCCTTTGAGAACTGAGATCCAGACATTTAAATCCCTCATTAACCGTGCCCACAAATGTTAAGATTGTACACTGAACCAAAAAGTAAAACTCAGTTTCTCTCAATAAGTTCAGTAGCTAAAGCTACAAAAAGAGACTTTCTAGAAGGCCATAATGTCATGAGGGTCTTCGTGAGGCAGTAAAAAAAAAAAAAAAAAGAGAGAAAGAACGGAAAGAAAGGGAGGGAGGGAAGAAGGAAGGAAGGAAGAAATTCAGTAAGAATTTTTTTTTCCCCCGTTCATTATAAATGGCCCCTATTTGTTTTTGGTTTTTTTTTTTAAACATCTTTATTGGAGCATCATTGCTTTACAATGGTGTGTTAGTTTCTGCTTTATAACAAAGTGAATCAGCTATACATTATACATATATCCCCATGTCTCCTCCCTCTTGCGTCTCCCTCCCACCCTCCCTATCCCACCCCTCTAGGTGGACACAAAGCACCGAGCTGATCTCCCTGTGCTATGTGGCTGCTTCCCACTGTCATACAGAGTGCAGTAAGTCAGAAAGGGAAAAAAAAATACCATATGCTAACACATATATATGGAATCTAAAAAAAAAAAAATGGATCTGAAGAACCTAGGGACAGGACAGGAATAAAGACGCAGACATAGAGAATGGACTTAAGGACATGGGGAGGGGGAAGGGTAAGCTGGGACGAAATGAGATAGTGGCATGGACATATATACACTACCATTTGTCTGTTTTTAATAGCCCTTTCTGTCCTGTCTTCTATCCTTACAAATCCTGGTTCTTTATTACACTGGAGAGAGGATTAACATCCACCATATTGCTGGACCATGTAACAAGAGGGCAGTTAGTGACAACAGTTCTCTTTCAAAAGACATGTCACCCACGTTATATCTAAATCAGTGCAGTTAGGAGACAAGTCATAAAGTCATTCTATTGAATTTTCTCAATAATATCACCACCCAACAGAGAAAAGAATATCAGGAATTGTCACTGCTTAGAAAATTCAACAAAGCATATGTAGAAATATGCTAGTAAGTATCTTTACCTTAAATTAGATGTCAGTTTTCTTACTGTTTCCTTGACAGATGTGCTTTGAGAAGATGTTGTCAGTGAAGAAGCAACTTTACAACCACTCCTCACAGACACGCTGGCTTCGTATCCAGAACTTGAATTTAAATCTTCCACTGGCCTACTGGGCAAAAACAAGCCAAGGTTTATAGTTTCTAAGTAGAAATCACATTAGATACTAATAAATTCAGAAATATTAATACACAACAAATGAGATATTAATACACAAAAAATGAAAGCTAGGACATAGATGTAATGCTGAAAACTGTCATTTATGTAGTTATATAAAATCAATTCTCAGGTATAAGAATTACTATTTATTCCTGACAAATCTTGTTTCAAGGTTTTTGGGTAGCCCCAATTAAATAGAATTGGCAGTAATTTATTCTTAATAACAGTAGTCATATACCATTTATCTCTTATTTGCTGAAAGAGGCTTTTAAACCCAAGTTCTACTTTAGCCTGGGGGAAGGTAGGTACAGAAGGTAGGTCCAGAAATAAAGCAAAGTCAGTTGACAGAAATATGCAGTCAAGATCTGGTGGAAGGAGAGCGTTCCAGGTGACGTGTAATGATCCTGGGGGAGAAACAAGGTAGGGCTGTCGAGAGACACACGAGAAGGCCAGGGCTGCAGGGGGGGTGTGCACAGGAAGAAGAGGAAGAGAGAGGAGGTGAGAGGCACTGGCCATGGGGTGGGGACTGGAGTTTATTTTAAGCAGAGCAGGTGCTACCATTGGAGGGTTTCTTCCATGGGAGTGAGGTGATCTGATTGATACATGTTTTAAAAAGATAACTGGCTGCAGCATGGAGAAGAGCTCACAATGAGGATGCAAAAAGTAGTGTGTAGTGTGTTAATGAGCCCCAAGGCTTTCAGTACCGGGGCAACAAAAAAGCTCAGGAGGGCTGGGGGACACGCAATACGGGAGGCGAAGCTGGGTAGGCAGGTGGGGGCCAGATCACGTAGGGTCTTATTTGTCAAGTGAAAAGGAGATTTTAGTAATCCCTTCATGCTAACGCCCATGAATTAAGACCACAACTCTAGAGAGTTTCCTATGTTTACAATGTATGGACCTTTTTTAAAAAATTGGATAATAGCTTATATCAAATGGAACATGTTTCTACTGTCAACAGTTCTTTGTCAGTAATTATACTGCCTAACTTCAGCTGATACTTTATATAAGATTAAGAACACTGTGTTATAACTAATGCTTAATTGTCTGTTAAAGAACACTCACACAATGTCTGAAGCCTATTAATTATAACCTCTTTTATGCTGAAATTTTATTAAAGAAGTCCTTAAATTTAATTTTTTTTTACCATTTTTGGGATGCTGGAAATTTGTGCTGGGGTGGGAGGTGGAGGGTAAAATGCACTACACCAGAGCACAGAGATCCCTCCCTGAACCTTTGTTTCTTCTTCTGCCAAATAATAATAGTGCCTGCCTCACAAAGCTGTGCTGAGGATTACATAATACATACACAGAACTTAGCTCAATGCCTACTAACAGTAAGTGCTCAGCAGACAGTACCTAGTTATCAATGTTATTATAATCATCTCCATTATTACTACCACTACTAATGAATTTGATAAGATTCTCCCATTAAGATTGTTTTAATTGGATAATAGTTCTAACATTCATATTGTAGTTATGACTCAAAGATTATTTTTAAAAAAACACAAGTTCATAAAAGCCTAAAAGTAATATATGAAATAATACACACACAGGCAAAAAAACATGTTTTAGTTTTTGGATGGATTTTAAATTTCAACTCAAATTTTAGTAAATAACTTTAGGTTAAAGCATCGTCCATAAAATGACCTAACAACAGCACTGGGGGGAAAATTACATCATTTATTCAATCAACAAATATTATAGAATGTCAACTCTGAGGCAGGTGCTATTCTGGACACTAAGGACACAGTGGTGAGTAAGACAGCCCCTGCTCTTGTGGAGTGAGTTAGTTTCAAGTGAAAATACAGAAAATAAGAAAGCTAGAATGTAAAGTGTTAAAAGAAATAGATAATTGAATAAGATACTTTAAAATAATAATAAAGGCTCTGAAAGAAATACAGTGGGATGATACAATTTGATGGTGTGCGTTATCAGAAGCCGGGTGGGCTATTTTAGATGGAGTGTTCGGGAAAGATCTGTCAGAGGCCAGAGTTACAAAGAAGAAAAGATATGAGCCCTGTCCTTCATGAAGCTCACATGCAGAGGGAAGACAGATACTCAGACGACAATTCCACCTGACGTGAGGAGTTGTTCACACTGTGTGTCAGAACGTGGTTGGTATTTAACAAATAATTACTGCAGGTGAATGAACTATGATGCAATCTGATCTCCGCAGTGGTGGCTCTGTGAACACCTGAGTCTGTCCAGGAGAATCGGGGCCCCCAACGGAGAGAACACTTGCACTGGGACGTGAATGAAAGGATAACAGACCAGTACACAAGAGGGCATTCAAACCCAGGAAGTGGTGTGGAAAAAGAGGTGGAATTTTGTGATATAACAGAACGGGAAGCAATTTTGAAAGTCTGGGAAGCAAAGTGGGAGCTAACCTGGGAGTCATGAGCACAGGGGGCTTGTGCCATGCTCAGGAGTTTCTGCCTTGTCTTAAAAGTGGCGGGGCTATGAAAGGCTTCTGAGTGGAAGAGTGGAGGGATGGGATTTGAGGGTTAGAGTGACTACTCAGTCAGCAAGTGCAGGACAATAACAGCTCCTCTTAGGTTTTGTTTTGTTTTGTTTTTCTTTGTACTTAACTCAGTGCGCCCCTCTGCAAAAAGAACACAGGATTCTTCCCAGCAACACTGGGTCTGAATGCTTGGAAAGCAGCTTAGACAAATTTGGAGCAGTGTGAGGATAAGAATCTGCTTCCTTGAAAACATTTTTTTTTCATTCTATTGGATAACCAAAATATCCAGCTTCTATTTAAAAGTGACAAGAGTCTTATGTCAAGAAAATTCTAGCATACAACGATTATTGCACATATGTATGGCAATAAGATAATGAGAGACACACAAAAAATCAGCTCATGATTTCATAGTCATACATATATGTGACATTTTTAGTTCTTTGACTATATTACAATAATTTGAATTAGTTGCTTTCTGTGAGCGGGAAGTTAAGCCTGTTCCATTTCGTAATTCCCAAATCCTCACAAAAGAAAATGAAAAAGTTTGGGAAAAGGGTAAGAAATCTAGTGTGTTCTATTCTTTCCTGTCTCCTTTGTAAAATCTGGTTCCACTCTTCATTGCCTTTGCTTGTTGCTATTATTTTCTTTCTTCTTGTATTTAAACATTGATAATTACTTTTCAACAATATAATTGTACTCCCTTGGAATTTGTATAATTGCAGTACACTCACCTTTCCCAGTTAGGTGACGAAGGGTTTCTCTCTATTTCTGCAGTATCACTGCACAGCTCCTGTTTTTCTTCAAAAGAACATAGACAAAATGAAGAAAGTCAATCACATTTTGGCAATTACACAATGAAGTGAACTGAAAGAAGTGTTAGCAGTTCATTAACAAATTGTATATAATTTGGCTTTGTATTCAAACACTCTTTTGTAAAACTGCACCAATATGTTCTTAAGGCAAGTTATAATAACCTCTTAATAAAGAATCCAAGAGCCTCTGTAGCTTGTTTTTTATAATTTCTTTTTAATGATGCTTATTTTTTGCTATTGCTGTGCACGGGATGACTAATGGGAACTGTCCAGTGTCCCTTCTCTCAGCAGCCTCTGCCCAGACAACCACTTGTCTTCCCCCAGTATCTTACTCTCTTCCATTTTGAGTTCAGGTTCAAAGACATCCTGACAGATCCCAATCAGAAATGTGCCTCTAGGAGAGAGCAGAACTTTAAAGCAGAAAGCGACCTACAGTCATCGCGTTAATCTCACTCAGGGAACTTCAGAATCCGAGGTTCAGAGAGGTTAGTGATTTGTTTACAGTCCATAGAAGAGCGGAAATGCTTTGATCCCCTCGGATTGGTTTCAAGAGTGTCTTGGGGAGCGTGTTAAGGAATAGGTCAATGTGTTCTTCTTCCAGCTAATATCTCTAGAATTCTTTTTGATAACTGTGATCTTGTGCCACCAAGTAAACCCTTGCCAATAAGTTTAGGGCCACTGAAGGCCAAGGGGAACAGGACAGCAACAAGGAAAGTTTTGGATGGTGAGTAAATGGCTGAGGACCTGCCTGACTCCTCTAAGGAAACATAAAAGAGAACAGACAGGTTTTCCAAGCACACTGCAGGCACAGTTGGTTTTGCTCATGATCTGCATGCAAAGTAAAATTTCTTAACCCATTAGCCAACTAATTCATAACTACAGTCATTTGAAAATATTTCACAATTCGTTCCTTCCAAATCCAGGGTGAGTATTTGAAATTAAATATTAATTTTAGGATCAAAATTGTATTAACAATTTTTTCATTACAATTTGGAAATCCAACAGGCACATACTTGAAGGCATGTTAATAGTTTGAAACTTCTATAAAAGACTGGCTTTAAAATTAAGAGACCCTTACAAAAGAAATCTTGATTGTGGAATGGCTAACTATCCTAGTTATGATGAAAGAGAAAAAGTGTGATTTCTTATGGACCTCACTAATGGGTTCAAATATAAAGATTGAATGACTGATTAGGTTACCTAAGCAACGAAGTATCAAAGAAGGGAGAGCTTACAACCAAGAGTGAACACGAAATGATAGCACGGATCGACACAAAAACAACTGGAAATTATGGAGTCAAAATGAACTGAGACCTGTTTAGGAGACTAAGAAAGGCTTTAAAACTTATTTCAGAATAAGAAGATGACAATGAAAAGAATGGTCCTGCTGCTTAGGCCCAATGGTATAATTTTACAGTAAAGGAGACAATGGTATAATAATACTATAACACATAATAAAAGAATTCTACTAATAATAATGAATGGACACTAAGAAAATAAAATTTTCTGAGTCCAGCTTGTTTCCAGCTTCTCTATGCAGGGAAATTGTCTTTAGATTGAATATTATCAGATGGCAACTTTATGCTTAAAAGAAGCTCAAGTCTCTCACCTAAGACAAATTACATCCCATGGACATGAAGGAACTAATAAATGCGTTTGTTGAACTATTCTTAGTGATCTCAGAGGAATCATGCAAAATAGGGAAAGAACTAAAATGACTGAAAACAGAGGAATGTCATCGTAATATTCAAAAATAGTTTCTGAAAATTATAGGCCTGATATCAGTCGTCAGCAAATTTCTAAGTAGAATTCAATGAGGGGGTGACAGACGTCCACTGTTGGAATTTCAGGCAGTGAGGTAGTACTGGGGGAAGTGCGCTCAGGCAGGAAGTGTCCCCCTGCCCCTCCAAAATGTGTGAGGTTGGCAGCTCACTCTCTATCCACCTCTCCTCCCACTATTGGAACAACAGATTTAATTTTTTAAAATCTGAACTGCTACCCAACTTCTGATCTATATCCTACATAAGATATGTGGCATAAGTCATACTGAAAAAGACTCAAGACATTACAGCTAATATATGTAAACTGAATTCTTTTTTTACCTTTATTCATAAGAGAAACTTCCTT
This sequence comes from Neophocaena asiaeorientalis asiaeorientalis, assembly GCF_003031525.2. NCBI lineage: Eukaryota > Metazoa > Chordata > Mammalia > Artiodactyla > Phocoenidae > Neophocaena > Neophocaena asiaeorientalis. The sequence goes on along the minus strand of NW_020185333.1, from coordinate 5,621,321 downwards.
TTCTTCTTGTCTCAGTGAAACATCAGGGTCACTTTTATCTAAAACCTGAAAAACAAGCTCTGTATTTAAAGCTGTACAAAAACAAAGGACATATAGTAAGGTGCAAAACTGACCTTGAACATCAATGCTCATATCAGAGAGAGACCATAAGGTTGCCAGGACAGTTTAGGGACATGTTCTAAAGGGAGACAATCATACGTGTTGTCAAAAATTATACTGGCATGCAGCTCAAGGATGGTTGCATTATAATTGTCATGTTTATGTCTATCATTTCTTTAGTGGGATTTTTACATTTCTACCAATATTTGCATAGAAAACTTACATTTTGGGAATGCGCTTCTTTAGATCAGAGAGACAGAGACAGAGAGAGAGAGAGAGAGACAGATGGAGTTTGTTTATGCCACCCAAGAAAACAGATCCAGAAGCTCCTTTCACGTATTTTTAAGTGTCTGAGAAGGTGGGGCAAAGGCAGTAAAAAAAAGGAATCTGAAGAAGACAGGGGTAAAGCAAAAGCTCTGTCTGCTCCTTGATCTGAAGACCCCTGAACACGTGCTGAGACACACTGGGCTCCTGACTCCGTCACCTGGTGTGAGGTGTACAGCTCTCAGTTTTCTGGAGCTTACCCATTGTGTGTATCCTTCGCCTTTCAATGCCCCCTCTAAACTGCTAAACAAATGTGGGATGGGGAGGCTATCAACCTTCCTTTTCTCCCCTCCCAGGAAACAAAGGCATATATTTTACACGGCATTCTGGAAACTGTGCTCTGTCAGGAAGCAGGTTAAATGGACACACATGTAACCTAGCAACGAAAGAACTGTGAGGCCGTCCATCACCGTCATTTTCTATTTTATCCAAATTAAGAAAATCAAGCCTTGTAGTAGGGGGAAATAAATAAAACTGATTCTAAGTTACTTTGGTCCATTTCAAAATATTTTTATTCTTATACTGTAAATAAATTCATGCCCCAGGAAGTAAATAAAATGCATATATATATTTTTTAACATCTTTATTGGAGTATAATTGCTTTACAATGTTGTGTTAGTTTCTGCTGTATAACAAAGTGAATCAGCTATATGTATACATATATCCCCATATCCCCTCCCTCTTGTGTTTCCCTCCCACCCTTCCTATCCCACCCCTCTAGGTGGTCACAAGGCACCAAGCTGATCTCCCTGTGCGATGCAGCTACTTCCCACTAGCTATCCATCTTACATTTGGTAGTGTATACATGTTAATGCTACTCTCTCACTTCATCCCAGCTTACCTCCCCCTCCCTGTGTCCTCAAGTCGCAGGACAGAAATGCATATATTTTTAAAGTTCATTTTGCAAAATGACTTTAAAATGGTATCTTATTTATTTCTGATGTAACATAAAATCTAAAGTTTTCTCCTGATGTGTTGATATGTAAGGAAAAGCTCCATACTTTGTGTCTTCCCTTTGAAGTGAATATTTTTTGACCAGTTTATAAGCAGCATAGACTATTTCCTACCACAGTTAACAGCAACCACAAGATAAGCTCATGAGAAGAACTACTTCACGCCTTTAGTAATAACCACTTTGTAATAATCTATGATGATCCTACTCAGGATGTGTTCATTTTCTTTGGTAACTTCTCCTTATGACGGAAATCAGACAAGATAAAAGTATCCAAGCTTAACAAAAATGACAGCACTTCCAGCAGGGAACTCCTGGTGGCGGTATTATTAACACAGCCTCTTGAAATTATTTTTGCATTTTATTGTTTGGTTCTCTGCTTTGAGCTCTGCCGTGTGAGGGCTGTTTCCATGAGGGTCAGATATGGTCCCCTCACCCCAAAAGTGTTACTTACACGAGGCTTTACCGTCTCTATTGCAGGAGAGATTTCCTTCTTTTCTTTTCCTTTCTTTTATTTCCTTTATTCTTTGGCATAGTAATGTTTAAAATATTTTGGATAAACAATTCACAGCCTACAGTGTTTCCTTTTAAATGACACTGTGTAAATATCTGAGTTCATAGGATGCCGCCTTTTTTTTTTACAATGTACTTGCAGCTTTGAAGGTCTGGATTTTTTCAAGCTGAGACAAGAAAACGTGCAGTTGTCTTTTCAATGACACTATTTGTGTATTTTGATACTTGTGAAGCTCTTTCACATACATTACTTCATTTCAGCATTAGAAATGCTCTCCAGCCACTTAGGCTTAACTGTGTCTCATACTCTGCAGTGTGAGGATATCGCTTTCCTAAGATTTTACTTCCGGTCATGGAATAGATAATACTTCCCACACAGTAAATGAGATTACAGTTAAGTCTTAACAAGGGGTTTTAGACACCTTAATTAAAATTATGTTAACAATGAGTAGAGTGGGATTTGTCAACTCCCCGAGGCATGCAAAGGATCAGCATGATATCACATGCTCAATTTTGTGAAGTATCTATTTAAGAGGATAAATAAATCATAACTAAGTTAGAGAGAGGAAAAAGAGCATAGCATAGCCAACTGTGTAACACTTTTCTCATGCAACCCGCGTTAAGGAAGCTTAAGAACTGGTTGATGACACTTTGTCTGGCTTCTTTCCTTCTGCTTCTTTGCCCCTCCACACCGACCCCAAACATTTTATCAAGGACCCATAAAGGCTACCAGTTCTTGCCCTCCTGCCAAGTTCAAAGGCCCTTCCTGTTTTTACTCTTCCATGGTTAACATTACGTTCTAGGTGCCTCCCTTTTGTTCATTAGTTTATTCAGTAAAACTGAGTTCCCAGTTTGAGTCAGACACTGTTATGATGAAGACTATGGAGCTCATTTTCTAGTGAGGGAGAAAGATATTAAATAAATAAAAAGATGGATATGTAATAATATAAGTTCTCTGAAGAAAAATATCACAGGTGAGAGAAGGAGAATGACCTGGGTTACCCAACTGCCTCTCTGGGGTCACTGTAATATCTACACCCTCCTTTCTCCAGGTCTTTGAGTTGCTGTTGATTTGTTTATTCCCCTCAACTTTTTTCTAGTCTTTCCTCAAGCATCTCCCCTCAACTGGGCCTTGCTTGTCCCCTCTATATAAAATTGCTCTCACTCTCACCACACCCACACTGACACTTCCTGTCCCCTTAACTCTGCTCTATTTCTCTCCTTAGCACTTACGACTGCCTACCATGCAACATGTTTTCCTTATTTATCTTGTCTATTGTCTGACTTCCCCACTAGAATGGAAGCACCATGAAGACAGGGAGTAGTGCCTAATTTTTTCCTGCTGTATCCCCAATGTCTAGGACAGTAACTGATGCTCCATATGCTCACAGAATAAAAGAAAGTTGAAACACAAGTCAAGAAAATCCACGTATGTTGCTGGGGGTAGGAAGCAGTGGAGTCCAGGCATTATGAACAACAAAGGAAGAGGCTGTGAAGGAAAAATAAGCTTAGGGTGCTGGAGGCCAAGGAAGGTGAGGCTGACTAGAGCGGAGTGAGAGAAGGAATGAATTATAGGCAGTGAGGACAGCAAGGAAGTCAGGTCAGGTCATGTAGGGCCTTGGAGGGCACTATATTTCATTCTAAGTGTGAGCAGAAGCCATTGGAGGGTTCACCTCTTACACCGTTGGTGGGAATGTAAATTGTCACAGCCACTATGGAGAAGAGTATGGAGGTTCCTCAAAACACTAAAAATAGAGTTGCCATATGCTCCATGAATCCCACTCCTGGGCATATATCCAGACGAAACTATTATTCGAAAAGATACATGCACCCCTATGTTCATAGCAGCACTATTGACAACAGCCAAGACATGGAAACAACCTAAATGTCTATCGACAGAGGAATGGATAAAGAAGATGTGGTACTTATATACAATGGAATCTTACTCAGCCATCAAAAAGAATAAAATAATGCCATCTGCAGCAGCATGGATGGACCTAGAGATTATCATACTAAGTGAAGTAAGTCAGAAAGAGAAATACAAATACCATATGATATCACTTATATGTGGGATCTAAAATATGATAAAAATCAACATATCTATGAAACGAAAACAGACTAACAGACATACAGAACAGACTTGTGGTTGCCAAGGGGGAGGGGAGGGAAGGAAAGGGAATTTGGGATCAGCAGATGCAAACTAGTATATACAGGATGGATAAACAACAAGAGCCTATTGTATAGCACAGGGGACTATATTCAATACCCTGTGACAAACCATAATGGAAAAGAATATGAAAAAGAATACATGGGGGGCTTCCCTGGTGGTGCAGTGGTTAAGAATCTGCCTGCCAATGCAGGGGACACAGGTTTGAGCCCTGGTTCAGGAAGGTCCCACATGCCACGGAGCAACTAAGCCCGTGTGCCACAACTACTGAACCTGCACTCTAGAGCCCGCGAGCCACAACTACTGAGTCCGCAAGCCACAACTACTGAAGCCCACGTGCCTAGAGCCCGTGCACCACATAAAGGAGTAGCCCCCACTTGCCACAACTAGAGAAAGCCTGAACACAGCAACGAAGACCCAACACATCTAAAAATAAATAAATTAATTAAAAAACGAAGAATATATGTATATATGTAAAACTAAGTCACTTTGCTGTACCAAAGAAATTAATACAACATTGTAACTCAATTATACTTCAATAAAATTTTAAAAAAAGAAGCCAGTGGGGTTTCTAAGTAGGAGAATAGCATAATCTGACTTATATTTTGGATGGGATACTCAGATTTTTAGACTGTGGAGGCCAAAAGCAGTGGAATCATTTATAGGGCTACTGCTATAATCCTGGTAAGAAATGTTAGTGAATTGGCCAGGTGGGTAGCTGTGGAGGGGGTAGAACAGAGTATGTGTTTGAAGGTTGATTCAGCAAGATTGGCTGATGGGTTTAGTGCAGGGTGTGAAAGGAGAGAAATTCAGGTGTCGGCCTGAGCAACCGTGAGTGATGGTATTATTTGCTGAGATGGGGAAGCATGAAGAGGTCCCTTGGAATTCTTTCCTCTCTTGATTTTGATAACCTTCTGTGTCTCAACTCTTCCTGGGTAATTATTATTTTTCCCTCAAAGAAAATTTCAGGGGGTTAAATTATCACCCTTATGCAAACAATGGCTTCCCAGCATCATCAACCCTAACTTCTCATCTGTGCCCCAGTTATTTCCAACTGACTTCAGGACACTTACCCCTGAATGTCTTGCTGAACTTCAAATCCTCAGTCTCACCTTTGCCCACTTAGATTCCTCTGGTCAAGTCCTCTTTCTATTTATAATAACATTTTCATTCCAGATTGTGCCATCTCAAAACTGCTGTCACTGTTTAGTCTACCATATGCCTTTCCAAGTTGTGCTATTTTCCTTCAAGATGTTTCACTTTTCCTTGTCTTCTTGTACTACAATCTCCAGGCAGCAGCAACGTACTTGGTTTTTTGGTCTTTAGTTTCTCCTCTTTCCAGTACTGCTTCATTATCACAACATTTTCATAACACAAAGAATTAATTCTTTAGACAAAATCTCCATGATTAAATGTTCCTTCTCAAAACTTGCCTACAGGTCCTGATTACTTTCTCCCTCAAGTACAAACCCTTTTCTGGTATTCAAAACTCTTCTCAATGTGATTCTAAGATATCTGGAAATATTTATAAACATTCTCTATAATAACCAAAAAGTTCTCTTCAGAATTCCCTGTAACCACTAGGTAGACTTCTGCCTCCATACCTTTGCCCACATAGTTCTCTCTACCTGAAATACATTCTTTCCTCCTTTTCTTACGTCTTTCCCACTTTTTAAGACAAGTATAAGTCATACTCTTTCCAAAATGTCTATTTTATTTACTCTAGCACCTGCTGATTTCTTCCTTTCTCTGAAAAAGTATTAACAGTAAATTACAGAGAGTTTTAATTATTTTTAATAGTCAACCCTCATATCTACGGGATCCAGATAAGACTGGGATCCTGTAGTAGCCTTGATTCTTGCCATGACACTTCAAAACAGAATTCAACACTTGGGTCCACCTCCCAAAAAGAAATCCAACTGTACAAAGCATTAATAAATATATTAATTATATAAGTTATATTTATATATAAATATATATTTATATAAAAATATAATTATATATTTATATAATTATATAACATATAAGTTATATATTCATACATATAAATATATGTTATATTTATATTATATATTAATATAATATAAGTATATTAATTAATAAATATACAGATTTTACTGAAAATTGTGTTGAGAAATGGAGGAAATAGTTACACAAGGCAAAAATCAGCTTAAAATTACCATGAAGCAGGTCTACTTTACTTCGTCAATTGTTAGCCTACTCATCTCTCTCTACAAACCTTCCCCTCCAGACTCTCCGATTCTGCAGCACCAGTGTTTTTCTGCTTGTGTGATTACATCCTTTCTCCTTCCTCCCACCCCTTCCCACAAACACAGGGTCACTCTCTAGCTCTACCTTTTCTTCCACAAAGCAATGTCACTCTCTCAATTTTCATTCTTTACTCCCATCTCCTGGCCTACCCAAAGCTGAATTTTCCTTCTTTGGAATTACAAAGGTGTGTTTTAAAAACGTTTTTTCTGGGGACTTCCCTGGTGGGTCCAGTGGTTAAGACTTCACCTTCCAATGCAGGGTGTGTGGGCTCGATCCCTGGTCAGGGAGCTAAGATCCCACATGCCTCATGGCCAAAAAACCAAAACATAAAACAGAAGCAATGTGGTAACAAATTCAATAAAGACTTAAAAAAAAAAGATTCACATCAAAAAAAATCTTTAAAAAAATGTTTATTGTAACACAAGGAATTATTTTCATTCTGTCACAAATCATCCCATTAATTCTCATAATAACCTTGAGAGTCAGTAATATTATTATTCCCCTTCTATAGAAAAGAAAACAGAAGACCATAAGTTGATACAACTGACATGTGGCATGCAGGTCTGAATGTGAACCTGGCTCAATCTGTCAGAGTTCACAGCCTGTCTCCTTTCCATAAAATAATGCTAACTCATGGTTCTGTAGAATTGTCTTCCAATTTTTCTGCTCCTTTAGAGAAGAGATCTTTTTTTTTTTTTTTTGGTGTCCTTCAAAATCTCTAACATAGTACTGTTCAGTAAATGTGTCTTGAATTGGTGCATGGTTCCTGATAGTTCACACACTAGCACATGAATATTTAGATTGATTATAAATTGCCCAGGAGATTTTCCTTTAAGTCAGGGGATGTATCACATATTGTCTTTGTGTCTGTAAGTCTGTTGGTGAGTTGATGGATGATGCTATGGAGGGTGAGTATAGGCAATTCTTCCTCCAAAGCCCTTGGGGCAGCTCTGGTTTATATCTCATAAGGGGGCAGCTCTGTCTGCGAAAGTTCTGATACTGTTAGCAACAATCACAGGAATGTGAAAGTTCTGATACTGTTAGCAACAATCACAGGACTATACAGGTTCATATAGAGGCAATGGTAACATCATCACCCAGGAAAACTGACTAATAAATGTCTTGCTTTTGAAATTAAGGCAACTTTAATCATCAGAAATCATGTTATTGCAATATCAATGCAGTTTCCCATTTAAAATAAATTTCTGTTAGAAGAGTCAGAAAAATTTGCCTATTTAGGGTGGATGCAGCTGATTTAGGTACTGACTATGCAGGTTATTTGCTTTTCTTCTTTCTTCACCTCTTTTGGATTACTGAGTCACCTTTTCACTTTCATTGTTATATAGTAGTGATGCCAAAACAGGGTACTTACTGTCATTTTTTGTCTGTTTGTTTGGGGGTTTGGGTTTTTTTTTTTTTTTTTTGGCTACCACAGAACATAAACCTAGACACTGGAAACTCATCAACTCTTCCAGACATTCCTCAGCTTTTGTAACATACCACAGAGGCCCCATCAATGACCCCAGGGATTCAGAGTGGGTTGATACCTTTCCTGAGCTGGCATCAGCTTCTTTTGAAAGATGCCCTAAAGAGCTAACCAGATGTAGTTGGTAAAGGATTATTAGCTCATGCCAAAACAGGAAGATGGTTCCATCCATTCATTCCTTTATTCATCAATCTTTCTTCAGCCCCAGAAAGTATCACACTCTGGACTAGATGCTGGAGGTTACACCTTTCAGAGTAAACCCCAGAGACTCCATTGCCAAACTCTTAAAATACATCTGTCAGTGGTGATCTGGCTGTTGAGTTTTTTAAATGTCTGCAGATTGGGAAAATGAAATGAATCCATCTGCCAGTCTGCTCCTGAGGCCAGGTGAGAGGCAAAAAGACCTAAATGACCACAGAGGACAAAAGGGCCAAAGCCAGTCCAACCAAAAAGGTAGTATGGTTCCTGGTTATTAAACAGGCAGGTCCAACCTGACTTAAAATAACCACACCCATAGATGTTCTTTCACTGCCTTAGCAACTGATATTCAGAGCAGAAACTGAAAGAAGGTTATTATAAAATATGGAAAAACAACAAATACTAGCATAGGAAAAAGGTAAATGTTCCTTCATATGAGAGTCAGAAAATATGCATAATGTCAACTTGGAGTACATGCTCCACCAAGATGAACAAAAGCACGCCCATGTGTAAGAAAATGTTAGTACTTCCATCAGTCTGACTTAACATCTCAGAATATTTTTCCTGCTCAATTTCTCTAACCTACTGTTGGCATTGGTAATTTTATTCCCCTGGTGTTCCTGAATTTCCTCCCAATTGATCATCCGCTTGCCTGACCATCTGCTGTGGTTTGGCAACCTAATTTTCCCAGTCACCTTTCAGAATAGATCCTCTAGGATGTCTATTCTGTATAGTCATTTCTTACATCTCAACTGGTGACATAACTTGAGACTGCTTACCTCTTGGACAAGATGCTTGGGAATCTAGTCCCATTGCTTCATTTTTATTTTTATTGCTTCTATTAAGCATGGTACAGTGACAGCTGATCAGATTGCATTACTCTGAGGGGCACTGGGGTCCTACGGAGCTCATATGTCAAATTTTTGCCTGGAGTAAAGTTGAAGTGCCAATTTATCACATAGCAGTGCACAAGGAGTTTTTAATTGAACTTAGAAAAACCCTTAATTACAACAGTACCACAGGGCATTGCTCCAGTAAAGCAGAGCTGTAGCAAGCTTCACTTAGCTGTTGATTCCCCTGACATCTGTAAGGGGTGCAGAAAAGAATTTCTACTTCCTCCCCATCTGGGGTTAACTGGGACATATTTGAACTTTACACATGGGTTTGTAAATGCTTGAGACAGAAACAGTTCAGAACATCCAGTATTCATTAAAAGAGAGGGCAGGGCATGTGTTTTGAGCTGGAAGATGGGAAATAATAGGATTTTCTGGAGGCCAAGGGTCAGGAGACACCAGCTCATGGGAGGGGTTGGTGCTATGGTTATGACCGCAGCCATATTACTAGACTCATAATCTTGGGCAAGGAGAAGACGCTCCTTTCCAGGAATCATCCCTGAGATGATGATCCTGATGGTTCCAGGTTGAATAGAAAGAAAAGAGTCAGATATTGAGCACAAAAGAACATTACTGTGTAGGTCAAATTTGGAGAGAATAAGGTCAGAAATGGGCTAACAGGAAGTTAGCTTAATCTGGGCAAGGAGTGGATGATGGCTTGATTTTTTTTTAAACGAATTCAAGACTCTTGGCTGGAGAATGACCATCTATGAAACTTTGGAAACCGTCTAAGCCAAAATATTCAAATCCTCACCCCTGAGAAAAGTGTATTTGTGCATTCCAACCCACCTGTATGCAATAGGCTGAACTGATATGGGGGTCAGCCCATGCAGATGGGCAATAAAGGGAGAAGTCATAATGAGGAGTGCTTAAGAAAGTGGGAGCTGAGGTTGAACAGCTAGGGTTTAAGGTGACCAGTTCCTGAATGTGATCCTGAGTGAGTTTATTTTCTTCCTCTGTAAACTGGGGATGAAAAGAGAATGTACCCCTCAGGTTATTAAAAGGATTAGATGAGATGATACATGTGAAGAATAGCAGCTGAATTTCATCGCAGCCGCATTGAAAAAGGAAAGGCTAACTCCACTAAAACACACATGCACGCACACACAGAGTAGAATTTCAGAAAAATACAATTTTGCAGGAGCTGAGATAATAAATCGGGATCACACTAGTTGCCCTGAAATGGGGGATGGAATGGTAGCTGTGCTAACAAGATCATGTAAAATAATGAAAGAAGTTTGCTGCAGCACAGACTGATGGCTCCACACATAATGGCTCCAAAGGTCCAATCAAGCAGCTATCTAGGGCATTATGAAGAGGATTAAGAGGTCCTTAAAAAAAAAACCTCCTCATTATTTTCATGACAGTTTTTTAATCTCTAAAAAAATGTCTGGAGTTTTAACTGAATCCCAGCTGGAAATTGCCACAGCCACAAACGACATATGCAAGCAAGCTCTTACCAAGAGCACTCTCACTGCATGGACTTTGAAAACAAACGGCCCACCCTGGCTGAAAGGCCAAGCACAAAGTAATATCGAAAAGGAAAAAATGCCACAGAAGTGACACCCACAAACTATGTGATCAGAAGCAACTGGAGAGACCCTGGGAGGGCTCACGCCAAGGAGTATTTCCCAGAAATTCTGCTGCCAGTGTCCTCACGGTGACACACAGCCATACCCTGCCTCAGCAGGAGACCCTCCAACACTAACAGTACAGGCTCTTGGTGCTCCAGCCAGGCGTCAGGGCTGTGCCACTGAGGTGGGAGAGCCAACTTCAGGACACTGGTCCACAAGAGACCTCCCAGCTCCACGTAATATCAAATGGCAAAAATCTCCCAGAGATCTCGATCTCAACACCAAGACCCAGATTCACTCAACGACCAGCAAGCTACAGTGCTGGACTCCCTATGCCAAACAACTAGCAAGACAGGAACACAGTCCCATCCATTAGCAGAGAGGCCGTCTAAAATCATAATAAGGCCACAGACACCCCAAAACACACCACCAGACGTGGACCTGCCCACCAGAAAGACAAGATCCAGCCGCATGCACCAGAACACAGGCACAAGTCCCCTCCACCAAGAAGCCTACACAACCCACTGAACCAACTTTAGCCACTGGGGACAGATACCAAAAACAACGGGAACTATGAACCTGCAGCCTGCTAAAAGGAGACCCCAAACACAGTTTTATTTGTAGTATTTTTCAAATGTAAAATAGATAGCTAGTGGGAAGCAGCCACATAGCACAGGGAGATCAGCTCAGTGCTTTGTAACCACCCAGAGGGGTGGGATAGGGAGGGTGGGAGGGAGGGAGACACAAGAGGGAGGAGACATGGGGATATATGTATATGTATACCTGATTCACTTTGTTATACAGCAGAAACTAACACACCATTGTAAAGCAATTATACTCCAATAAAGATGTTTAAAAAATAAAAATAAAGTAAAACCCTAACTGATTTTTGAAGAGAAGCTCAATTAGAATAAAAATTCAATTTTATTATTGTAATAAAATCTGACAACCCCCCCAATAAAAAATGATTAAGGGGAGTAGGAGGAGGAAGAAGTTAGGAAAACAGATCAAACTGTTATAACCCTGAGCCACAGCAGATGAGGTGATCTTGGACAATATAGCTGAAATAATCAGCAGTGGTCAGATTCAATATAAATCTGAAAAGTAATCAATACTCTTATCATTTCACTTGAAATCGCACAACTGTTGGTACAAGAGCCAGAGTGACATGTGCCTGAAACTTGGAAGAGAGGGAAATGAAATGCCCTAATATGAAAAAAAATCCTTTCCAAAGGCAGACTGACAGACATTAACAATACACAAAAGTAAGAACGTGCTGACCGGAATAGAGATGTTCTGCATATAATGTGAAAAAAACACACTCAGAAGAGCACAGGGAGGCACAGGACGAGGGTGCTGGGCCAGTGCCCTTTTAATGTTACAGTTCCAATTGGTAACATCAACCCTGTCATCCCATGCAGGGAGATGGACACAGTGGGCTGTCTTAGCTGGAAGCCCTTTAAATATTCAGGCACATAGCTCACCAGCACCATCAGACTGTAACTGGCCAACCCATGCAGACTGGTATAAAGGGAAAGAATACACGATGAAAGTCAGAATGTAACTTCCAAGTGGACTGAGGCTGGATTTATCTTTTAAATGACTAAACTGCTGTTATGATATAATATGACAGTCTTGGGAGTTTGGATAATGTGAAGTCATTCCTGTGAGATGGACTTTGTTTGTGGAGCTGAACATATATTTTGGAGCCTATTACATCTGAAAATAAGATCCTGGGCTGCAGTAGATTCACCAAAATAATAAAAAGCACCTAATTGCAGCAGGTGGTAGGTAGCCAATTGCTCTTCCTTAAGTGATAACCTCTTGCAGCCCTGCATACCCTCCTTCTTTAAATTTGACAGGTGCAGGGTCAGAATTAAAGCACATACACACACACATACACAACACAAGCACCACAGTTAGCCGATAATTGGGGAGGAGCCCAGGGGTTAAGAACAATCTTTTTTTAATTTCTGAGTTTAAGAAGTCCAGGCAGACAAGCATTCAGAAGCAATTATTTCCTACTTGAACTGCTGCAACCGCAGCCAAACAGAAAAATTAATGGGCATTACTGGATAATGTACAGTATTTGTCCAAATTAATTAGATACCATGAATTTGAGAACAGACCTCCTGTCAGGATCATAGAACACAAATAAATCATACCACACACATTCACACAAGTAACATAAGAACTTGAGAAATATTACATAAAAAGACAGCAAAAAATTTAATATAAATGTCATACCTAATTTGTGAAAAAGCACTTGCTAAAAGCTGCATGCAAAGCTTAGGGAGGTGACAAAGCAATGGCTACATGAAAAACACACAAAGACTTTGAAGATTCTGCAAAGCAGGTCGTGACTAGTAATATTCACAGGTACAGTTATATCACATTTGGCTTCAAAGAGGTAAAGAGGTTGAGTTATTGACAACACCAGTTGTAGTCTTCTGGCCTCTGATTAAAGTTTGACCCTTTTCCTTTTGGAAACATGTTGGTGCTCACTTTCTTCACATCCTGGATTTAACTGTCAATAAATTCTCATTCACAAATCACTCACTCCTAGAGCTTTTCAACATCACTTCAGATACCTTCTTAAACCAATTATAATGATGGATGAAATGATATGATGGTTGGGAGTAATGAGGGTGGCAAGGGAGGGGGAGGATACAGATGAAACAAGACCAGCCATGAGTTGATAATTGTTGGAGCTGGGAAATGGGCACATTCGGGTTGACTGTGCTATGTCTGAAATGTTCCATAATGAAAACTTTTAAAAATAAAACCTCCATTACTGTTATATCATGTGGCTTGTGACAATATTGTTTTGCTGAAGAACACATAAATTAGGCTAAAGTCAGAAGACATTATGCTCCTCACTGATAATTGAAACTTAATCCACAATCCTAAATAGCATTTTGAGGTAATTTACCTTAAGACATGTATAATGACACAGGCCTTTTTCTGAATACTCTCACTTATATTATTATGTCAGAAAATAACAACAATCATGGCAACTATAGTTATTCTTATTTCAATTGAAATTTAGTTATAAGCTTCTTGGCAACTGAGGTATAAAGAGAAATACAGTGAGTAATAAAATTCATATTCCGATAAAAGAAAATATGAAATTGATTTTTTCCTGATATTAAATTTAAACATTCAAATGAACCTTTTTATTATAACACAAAGGGCTCTCTATAACATAATGGACAGTGTCTTTAACATGGCTTCACAGATGAAGTGTTGCTCATATTCCTTGAGTCGATTCTTCCTATACGCTAAGGGCTTTTACACTTGGTTCAGTGAGGGAAGGCAACTCTGCTGGGGTCTAGGGTACAGTAGTCCAGATATGTAGGTCTTTGAAATTGACTACCAAGTTAGAATCAGGGATACACAATCTACAGAAGTAAATGGAAAGTATGTCCATATTTCTTGAAAAGACTTCTCTTAGCAGGACTTATGGCAGTGGCCTAATTTAAGTCAGATTACAATTATACTTTCTGGTGAGAATCCACACTGTGAATTACAGAAGGGTTCAGAGGCTTTGGATTTGGGCATGCAGGTTTTGAGATGAACTTTCAGTTTTATATATACACACACATACACATTAACATAATATTAAAGCTTTCTCACCCTGATAACTAAAATTAAAAGCATTATGGACTAGTGGTCAGGAGGTATAAGTTCCAGTTGTATTTTTACTAGTTTCTGTAGCTTTGGGCAAGCAACAAACTTTCTGAGTCTTGTTTCTTCACCTAAAACCTAGGTTATTCAATTAAACGTTTCCATTACTTGAGGCACTAATGTGAAATGCTTCTTGGATTCCTCTCATCTTTATGGATGTGAATAAATTTCAAGGTGTCATTTAGTCAGTAAAGTTTATCTCACCTGGATTATATCCAAATTGCTGTTGCTGGTTTCAACTTCAATCAGAGCCTTACATTCCTGCACAGGGTTTTGTCTCTGCTTCCTCTTCATTTCCCAGGAAGAGGCCTATAGCAAGGTATTAACAAAAAATATACAAGGATTAGTAGCAATCAGTGGTACACATTAAACCACCTTCACTCTTTCCTTATCCAGCCTCTAGTAACTGCTGACTTCTGTAGGATAAACAGAGGAAACTCATTTTTTGATCTTTGCCTTCAAGAAGTATGACTTAGATATTCACATGTGAAGGCTAAATAATAGAAAACAACAACAACATAATATTATAATGCAAGTTAAGTATGAAATGTGTGGTGTAGATTATAGTGCTCAATGGTGAATCAAAGGGCTTGTAGTATTTTGCAAAGAATCTGCATGAATTACTGTCTATATACTGAATATATAATGTCTCATATGGATATATACGTTGTTCTTAAAATTTATGCCGATGTCGCTGGGGGAAATAAGATATATATTCATTTCAAAATATCTATGATGGCTTTCTTTTATTTTATTATTTTTAAAATAAATTTATTTATTTATTTATTTTTGACCGCGTTGGGTCTTTGTTGCTGTGAGCAGGCTTTCTCTAGTTGCTGTGAGCAGGGGCTACTCTTCATTGCAGTGCGCAGGCTTCTCATTGCAGTGGCTTCTCTTGTTGCAGAGCACAGGCTCTAGGCGCATGGGCTTTAGTAGTTGTGGCACACAGGCTCAGTAGTTGTGGCTCGCAGGCTCTAGAGCGCAGGCTCAGTAGTTGTGGTGCACGGGCTTAGTTGCTCCACAGCATGTGGGATCTTCCTGGACCAGGGCTTGAACCCGTGTCCCCTGCATTGGCAGGCAGATTCTTAACCACTGTGCCACCAGGGAAGTCCCTATTATATTGTTCTTAATCAGTAGACACTGAATATGCCTAGTATCATGTGAGATGTCTGCAGTCATTTAAAAAATTTTTTTGACAGTTTCAACATACATTTTATAAAATATTGGCTATATTCCCAGTATTGTACAATATATCCTTGTAGCTTATTTTATACATTAGTGGTTTGTACCTCTTAATTCCCTACACCTATATTGCCCCCCTTTCCCTTTCCCCACTGATAACCACTAGCTTGTTCTCTATATCTGTGAGTCTGCTTCTTTTTTGTTATACTCACTAGTTTGTTGTATTGTTTGATTCCACATATAAGTGATATCATACAGTATTTGTCTTTCTCTGTCTGCCTTATTTCTCATAGCATAATGCCCTCAAAGTCCATCCATGTTGCTGCAAATGGCAACATTTCATTCTTTTTTATGGCAGAGTAGTATTCCATTGTATATATATGAACCACCTCATCTTTAGCCATTCATCTGTTGATGGACACTTAGGTTGCTTCCATATCTTGGCAATTGTAAATAATGCTGCTATGAACAATGGGGTGGCTTGTATCTTTTCAAAGTAGTGTTTTGGTTTTTTCGAATATATATCCAGGAGTGGAACTGTGGGGTCATGGGGTAGCTCTATTTTTAGTTTTTTGAGAAACCTCCATACTGTTTTCCACAGTGAATGCACCAATTTACATTCCCACCAACAGTGTACAAGCATTCCCTTTTCTCACCAATATTTGTTATTTGTGGGTTT
Source organism: Neophocaena asiaeorientalis asiaeorientalis (assembly GCF_003031525.2). Lineage (NCBI taxonomy): Eukaryota > Metazoa > Chordata > Mammalia > Artiodactyla > Phocoenidae > Neophocaena > Neophocaena asiaeorientalis. Next base: position 5,605,296 of record NW_020185333.1, on the reverse strand, counting down.
TTTGATGATAGCCATTCTGACAGGTGTAAGGTGATATCTCATTATTTTTGATTTGCATTTCCCTAATGTTTAGTGATATTGAGCATCTTTTCATGTACCTGTTGGCTTTCTGTATGTCTACTGTGGAGAAATGTATACAGTAGTTAGATCTTCTGCCGTTTTTTGACCGGGTTGTTTGTTTTTTTGATATTGAGCTGTATAAGCTGCTTTTATATTTTGGAGATTAATCCCTTGTTGGTTGCATCATTTGCAAATATTTTCTCCCATTCTGTAGGTTGTCCCTTCATTTTGTTTACTGTTTCCTTTGCTGTGCAAAAGCTTTTAAGTTTAATTAGGTTCCATTTATTTATTTTTGCTTTTGTTTCCATTACTATAGGGGACAGATCAAAAAAAATATTGCTGTGATTTATGTCAAAGAGTGTTCTGCCTATGTTTTCCTCTAGGATTTTTATAGTATCCGGTCTTACATTTAGGTCTTTAATCATTTTGAGTTTATTTTATTATCAATTACAAGGAAAAAACTGCAAAAAACAGAAACACGTGGAGGCTAAACAATATGCTACTAAACGGCTAGTGGATCACTGGAGAAATCAAAGAGGAAATCAAAAAATACCTAGAGATAAATGAAAACAAAAACACAATGATCCAAAACCTATGGGACACAGAAAAAGCAGCTCTAGGAGGGAAGTTTATAGCAATACAAGCTTACCTCCGGAAAGGTAAATCTCAAATAACCTGACTTTCCACCTAAGGGAAGTAGAGAAAGAAGAACAAACCAACCCAAGTTTAATAGAAGAAAAGAAATCATAAAGATCAGAGCAGAAATAAATGAAATAGAGACTAAAAGAAAAAAATAGAAAAGATAAATGAAACTAAAAGCTGGTTCTTTGAAAAGATAAACAAAATTGATAAACCTTTAGCCAGACTCATCAAGAAAAAAAGGGAGAGGGCCCAAATCAAAAAAATCTGAAATGAAAAAGGAGAAATTAAATGGACACCACAGAAATACAAAGGATTATGAGACTACTACGAACAACTATATACCATTAAAATGAACAACCTAGAAAAAATGGACAAATTCTTAGAAAGGTACAATCTCCCAAGACTGAACCAGGAAGAAATAGAAAATATGAACAGACCAATTACCAGTACTGAAATTGAATCAGTAATTTAAAAAACTCCCAGCAAACAAAAGTCCAGGAACAGATGGCTTCACAGGTGAATTCTATCGAACATTTAAAGAAGAGTTAACACCTATCTTTAGAAACTATTACAAAAAATTACAGAGGAAGGAACACTTCCAAACTCATTCTATGAGGTCAGCATCACTCTGACACAAAAACCAAAGATCTCACAAAACAAAATTACAGTTCCATATTGCTGATGAACATAGATGCAAAAATCCTCAACAAAATACTAGCAAACTGAATCCAACAATAAATTAAAGGGATCATACACCATGATCAACTGGTATTTATCCCAGAGATACAAGAATTTTCAATATCTGCAAATCAATCAACGTGATACACCCCATATTAACAAATTGAAAACTAAAAACCATATGATCATCTCAATAGATGCAGGAAAAGCTTTGGATAAAATTCAACATCCATTTATGATAAAAACTCTCCAAAAAGTGGACATAGAGCGAACATACGTCAACATAATAAAGGCCAAATATGACAGACCCACAGGTAACATCCTACTCAATGGTGAAAACCTGAAAGCATTTCCTCTTAGATCAGGAACAAGACAAGGGTACCCACTCGCACCATTTTTATTCAACATAGTTTTGAAAGTCCTAGCCACAGCAATCAGAGAAGAAAAAGAAATAAAAGGAATCCAAATTGGAAAGGAAGAAGTAAACCTCACTGTTTGCAGATGGCATGATACTATATAGAGAAAATCCTAAAGACACCACCAGAAAATGACTAGAGCTCATCTATGAATTTGGTAAAGTTGCAGGATACAAAATTAATATACAGTAATCTGCTGCATTTCTATATACTAACAATGAAATATCAAAAAGAGAAATTAAGGAAACAATCCAACTTACCGTCACATCAAAAAGAATAAAATACCTAGGAATAAACATACCTAAGCAGGCAAAAGGTCTGTACTCTGGAAACTATTAGACACTGATGAAAGAAACTGAAGATGGCACAAACAAATGGAAAGATATATCATGTTCTTGGATTGGAAGAATCAATACTGTTAAAATGACCATACTACCCAAGGCAATCTACAGATTCAATGCAATCCCTATCAAATTACCAATGGCATTTTCACAGAACTGGAACAAAAAATGTTTTAATTTGTATGGAAACACAAAAGACTCCAAATAGCCAAAACAATCTTGAGAAAGAACAAAGAGGCTAGAGGAATCATGCTCCCTGACTCCAGACTGTACTACAAAGCTACAGTAATCAAAACAGTATGGTACTGGCACAAGAACAGACACATAGATCAATGCAACAGGATAGAAAACCCAGAAATAAACCCATGCATTTATGTTCAATTACTGACAAAGGAGGCAAGAATATACAATAGAGAAAAGACAGTCTCTTCAATGAGTGGTGCTGGGAAAACTGGACGGCTACATGTAAAGGAATGAAATTAGAACGTTCTCTAACAACATATACAAAGATAAACTCAAATGGATTAAAGACCTAAATGCAGTCACTTTTTGATATTGAAAAGTGTTTCTTCATACTTGAAAAGGTGAGAAACCACTGGAATGAAAAACTTATGATACAGGGAAAGGTCTCCTTTGATTGGAATGGCTAGAGGTAGACTCAACTTCTTGAGGGCAAAACCTGTTTTATTTATCTCTGAGTCCACAGCACCCAGCCCAGAGTAAATGCTTAATAAACGTTTGTTGAGTGAAATGAATTAATCAAGGAAACTAAGGGAAAATTCAAAGGAATTAAAAGTTGCAGATGTAGGAAACAAATACATTATTTTTATTGGAAGCCCCATCTTCAGGAAATGGTGGGGGGGGATTAGTATAAAAAAAGTGGAATCTTCTGAGAAATTCAAGTATGTGATAAAACAATTCTCTAGGAAGAACAATTAATTAATTACCTGTATTAAGAGAGCTGAATTGTGGTATATATAAGGTAAAACACTGGCTAATTCCAGAGCCATTTTTATCAAGCTTTTGGAACACATAATAAGATTTAGTTGGAGTGTTTAGCCTGTCTTCCTAATTCCATCTACTTAGGCTAATATCAAAATTAATCACACTTCCTGTACTTCCTCTGTCTGGAAGTGGTAATGCCTATTGTTGTGTTAACTGGATAGGAGATTAGAATGTACTGCAAATAATCCTCAAGTAATCAAAAGCCTTTTGAATTTCAGTTTAAACCTGACTAAATTCATTTTTCAAGTTCTTATCAAAAATTTCACAGTCTTCTGATCTATCCACTTCACTTCCAGATTTTCTTAGTATAGACTATCTTCTGAGGTAAACTTATCTTCCCAAGAGTTGATGTACAACATGTCTTCATTTCTTTACCTTCCACTTGCTAATCAATCCATTCTAATCTGGTTTCTATTCTCTCTAGTCCAACAACAATAGAATTCTTCCTGTGATCATCCCTATTACCACTAAGTCATTAAGTCAATGGACTTTTTAGGCCTTTGCCTGGTTGAGTTAGCCTCTCAACAGAATTCAGCTTCTCTGACCATCTACATCCAATATCTCAACAAACAGGTCAGTGCTCCCTCCTCAAGGCAAACACACAAGGAACAAAGTATCCACTCCTCTTCACTCCACAGGATCACCCTCACCCACACCGTTATTTCCCCACAGGGCCATTGCAATAGCCTTTTAACTGCTCTGCCCACATTCACTCTGCTCTCTACTAATCCATCTTTCATACTCAACCAAAGCAATCTTTTCTAAAGGAAAATAAGATCACACCACTTCCCTGCTTAAAACCCTTCAGTAGTTTCCCCTTGCTTTCAGGATAAATACAAAACCACTTATCAAAGCCTATAGGCCTGCATGGTTCTGATCACACCACAGCCCCCTTTTCCCTCTCTGCCCCACCATAGCTTAGTTGTCTTCTTAAGTTACTTTGTATTACATGTTCCCTCATTAGCAAATGATGTTTGCATTGATTGGAAATGCTCTTCCTCTCCTCTTACCCACTTAGCTGGAATTCAATCCTAAAAGTTATATGTCATTGCTTTTTCAGGGAAGACTTCTCTGTCCTCCCAGAGTCAAATCTCCTATTACAAGGACTCATGCTACTATTTCATAAAAATTACCATAGTAGCATTTCACATTTGTCTGTATAATCATTGGATTGTCTGTCTCCATCACTAGACTATAAGTTCAGTGGGGGCTTGGGACCATATGTGATTTTGCTCATAGTTGAATCCCCTGTAGCTGGCTGGCATACTGAATGGCACATAATAGATGATTTTATATATATATATATATATATATATACATACATATATATATTCACATATACCTATGTGAATCTCCATATTTAAAGTCTAAAATGTGTTATTCTAACACCTGGGCTCACTTCAACTTTGCGATCACTTGTACGTTGTTTTTGGAGCATGCAATCCACCCATAAAATAGGCCTACAAATCCCAAATCTTGAAATTCCACAGCTAATGAATGGAAATCAGGGGTTAAAGGAGATATAACTATAAAGTAATAGCAACTACTTTTTATACTATAAGCATGAAGTTTTTTAGACATAGCAGAAGTTGAGTATCTGCTGAACAGATGAATTTTTACATTCAAATACGATACATAATTCGAAGTAAAATTCTGAAGATTGTAGACAGATTCAGCTTAGCTTCTTCTATAGTCTCAAGAAAAGACTTAGGACCAAAGTTTCAAAATTATAGGGAACTGGATTTCAAATATTTTAAGAGAATGAGCTACCCAAAAATGAAATGAGAAAGGCTGCCTTAGGAGGTAATGAGTCTCCATCACTAAAGATTTTCAAGAATCCATACCATTTTCCAAAGATATTACAAAGATATCTCACAAATGTGTGAGATATTTCTGTAATGTAACTATTATTCAGAATAATTCCTTCTGAAAGAACCATGTCTGAAATCTTTTCTCCCACCATGCTTAACACAGTATCTTACACAGGGCTCAGTGGATATTTGCTAATCAAATTAGTTTCTTGCTTTCAGAACCTATGGTAACTCATTTGAATATTTTCCATGTGCCCCATATTCACCCTTTAAGGGTGAATTTAATTTTTGGAAAGAGTAAAAAGACATTAGAAGTCAAATTTGATTAAGAAGGCAGATAAACTAGGCAATAAATTTTGGCTTATAAAAGATTTTTTAAAAGGTAGTGAGATAATATCTGTAGTCATTTAACACTGAATCTGGCACAGGGTAAATGCCCACTCAGTTGTAAGTGTTGTTACTGTTATATACTGAATCTGAGGGCAGATTCTCAAAAAGGAATTAAATAAGTGTAACCTTGTAAGAATAAAAGTGTAATGATTCCTTTTAAAAGAAACAAACTCACTTAGATACGTGGAAATTCTAGGGTGGTACATTCATTAAAATCAAGCTCAGCACTTAGTTATATTATCAACATCACATCTCATTTTTCCAGAACTTTGACTACAGGGATAACTACTTATGTAAAATTTGGCTAAGCATTTTTGCTATAAAGCATTGAATGCAAAATCCTCAAGATTACAGGTTTATCCTATACAAATATTTCTCTCTTAAATACAGATTAAAATCTTTATCCCACAGAGGTGTTCTTTAGGAGCCCTTCAGTGCTGATATTAGCAACCTGACTTTTGCTCCAAAAGAGAGAATATAGAAAAAAAAAAAAAGAAATTGGGACCTTGTCCAGGAAACTCAGATTACAATGTGTATGCTATAATTAGAGTGCTTTAAAAATGTGAAAATGAAGCAAAACCCTTACAGAATGCTATTCCTGGAAAAGTGAATTACTATACATTTGTGAATAAGAGAAGAAAAAAAAAAAAAAAACACCTGGGATCTCTCAGCTAGTTTGACATTTTCCAGCAGGGCGGCTGGATGTCTCCACTGTTGAGGTTTCACTTTCTTCTGCATAGGCTTCTTCGTAATTTTAGTCTCTGAAACATACTCTACACCGGAATCTGCCTCTCCTGTGTTACTTTTCCAGTCTCTATGGTTGACCGAAAGCTCAAAGGATGAAAGAGACTCTTGCATCAGGTCATCACCGGAAGGCCTGATTCTCTGAATTTTTGTATTTCCCTTAAATAACAAAGAACATGCTTTTAATTTTTGGCAGCTGGCTTATTTATAATTAATTACCATTTCCCTTATAATCTTATGACATTAGATGATATTTATTTCTAATAAAAATTATAAAAATCAGAAGCTTAGAATTTTGGCAAATGTATGTTGCAAATACGTTGGCAAATGTATACAGCTGTAATGGCTCATTCAGAATTTGATTTAGCAGAGCTCAGCTGAGTCAAGAAACGTTCTGATTTTGAGGATGCAAAAGACCCCAAATTGAGAATACACTTCCTGACTTCCTCCCCAACAAAGACTTTCTTGCTTTTGGATCCCTGGTGCATACAGGTCAGTAATCTATTCATCTGAAGTTTGGCTGGGGTTATGAATCCCACCATTTGCCTGTTAAGAAATGTGAAGAAACAAAATTATAAAGAGTTTTCCATAATTTTTTGTGTGTGATTGGTATAACTCTAAAGGTTTGAAAAATTTAAAATTTTAGATAATAACAGACATTTGAGGAATATAATATGACATTTAGCAGAAACAAGAAACAATGTAGAAATTACATACACAACATATTTCTAGGCAAATATATATCCAAGGACAAACACACACTCACTCTGATTTTAAATGTATAATTTTATATAATACACAAATATATTTTTTTCTATGAAATATATCTTGAAATATATTGGAAAGAATATACTGAAAAGATACAATTATAAATACATTAAAATATTTAAAATGGTCAATGTCTCCAGGCAGTAAAACAATGGGTGATTTAAATTTTCTTATTTATATTTTATTTTCTGAGTTTTTCCTAATAAACATGTATTACTCTAATAAGAAAAAAATGATGACAGTGAAAAAATATGTAACAGTGCTTCACTTTCTGAACCTATTAAACCATGATGACATTTAGCCCTTGATAAGTCTTATCCTTCATTTGGGAAATGTTACAAATGGCTCAATCCCACTTTAATTACTCACCTTAGGTGCTGAAGTTTGGCAGGTGGTAGTGAACTCAGTGATCCTAATTGTTGGTATAAACTGAGGCTATTATGGAAAAAATCATTAGACAAATGTAAGTAAAAATAACTTTCAACTGACATATTAAAATAATTCAATATTCTTCATTTCTTAAAGAAGTGCCAAGATCACATACTCTCACCAATCATTATTAAGGAGTCCCTTTCAGTTTAGACATAGAGCAATGATGTCTGACTGGTAGTGACTGGACAGTACAAGACAATCCAATGAAGTGTTATAAATCAAATGTCTTAAAAGCAATACAAGGGGCCACTGTATTAAACACTGTCTCCACAGCCCTCATCTCCCCTCTCTGGAGACCTTTTGTCTCCACTTGTAGGTCCCAGCATCTGGAATAAATCTTGACCTTCAGCAACAGCTCTGTATAGTTCAGAGCTCTGGGCCTGAGCTTCAAGGGACTTTTGAGGATAGACTGGCCTTAATTGTGTCCCTAATAACGGAGATGCTGCCTTACCCTCAGCAACCAACTCCTGCCTTGTACTCAGAGGCATAAGTAGAGAGAGAAAGCATTTGTTTTTCCTGAAAAAGAAGCACCTTCTAAGCTAATACTTTGATGTGATAATTGTTACACTAAAATGATGAGATGTTAATGAAATATTCAAAGAGAAGATAAAGAGTAATGTGGGCCTGCACCCCAGACCCAGGGTCACTCCCCTTGGAATGAGACCCCGGTTAGGAAATCTGCTTGCACCTCCTTTTTGGTACACCCACTTTCTTTCGCTGTGCCACAGATGCCATCGTGGTATCTAGCACAGTGTCCACGCTCTCTAGGACAGAAAATTTACTTTGCTCTTGTTAATACCCTAACATCCAAACTGGAGTCCTGACTCCAGTTTGGGTTGGATGTTAAGGGTTGGAGCTGCTGAAAATTTTTCCAGTGTGAATGGCCTGCATAGATGTTGAAATAGGGCCTTTTCCTCTGTCCTGAGATCCAAATGGCCCTTGGTGGCATCTTATAAGTTGTAGGTACCTTTAAGGCAACCCTTCCAAACCTGAATTATTTCACCTGTGTACCTGTACCCAACCCCAATCTGTACTTCCTCGTGCAGTCCCTCTTTTGACTAGTAACATCACCAAACACCCAGACATTCAAGCTAGGCTGTCCTGGGCTAATAATCACTCTCAGTCCACAGGTTTGCATTAGCCTCAAGTCACCTCCCTGTTTAAATGACTTTATTTTCTTTCGTTTGAACTATTTTCTATAACCTCCTCATTTTCTTGCTTCCAGTTTAGAGACTTCTCCAGACCTGTGCCACAACCCCTTTCTACACAATATTATTCACTTCATTAAAATAAGGAAGACAAGAGAGAAGAAGAGGGGGAAAGAGAAGGGGAGGTGGAATTCTCAAACTTGGATCCATTTGCTTAGAATCACCTGGTAAGACTTTTAAAAAAAACTATTGATGCCAAGTCCTTACACCCTGACGTTCTAATTCAATTATGTGGGGATGGGGCCTGGCATCGGTAGTTATTAAAGCTCTCTGAGTGATTCTCATATGCAGTCAGGACTGAAACCACTAGCTTAGAAGACAGAGTCTCATTTCGGTAGCACCTGCCACATGGTGTGGCACACAGACCACATTCAATTCAAGTTTGTTAAATAAAGCCAAACAGCACCTAGAATGACATACAAGCGGCTTTCACATGGTTGCAACTAACTTTCTAAATTCTTCTTCTGAACGTTTTTCCCTCCATCTGACACCCCTTGTTGCCCTCATACACTAAATGCTCAGTCACATTTACTATTCCTCAGGTTCACTTTCATGTCCCCATGCCCTTGTATCACCCATTTCCTTTGCCTGGAATGACCTTTCTGATATTCTCCAGTTGTCGAATTTGACTTATCCTTCAAGTCTCAGTTCAAGTATTACCCACTCCGAATTCCTCCTCCTATTCCCCAAAGGAAAATTAATTGCTTTAACTTCTATACTCCCCTGACATTTTTCTGGATGTTTATATAGATATCTCTCACTATATATACAGATTCACATGGAAAAACATATATTTTTAAAAGTGTATTTTTAAGTCTCCTTATTACTCCATTCTCTATTTGTCCAGTTCATATTCCACTAACAAGTAACCACTGCTACTTATTTCTTGTTTATTTTTCCAGAGATTTGCTTATACGTCATCTATAATACAAGCGTATATACATAAGGTTTCCCTGCTTTTCCGAGGTGGGGAAAAATGGTAGTACATTATACACACAGTCTGCATCTTTCTTTTTTACTTAAGGATATATCCTACAGATCTTTCTCTATTAGTACTTAAAAAGCTTCTTCATTCCCTTTTTACAGCTGCATTGTATTCCTTCCCCACCTCCAGTTAGTTTTGAGATATAACTGTCATACATCATTAAGTTTAAGGTAATGGCTTGGCTTACACATATTGTGAAATGATTACCACAATAAGTTTAGTTATCATCCATCATCTCATATAGATACAATAAAAAAAGAAAAAAGTTTTTCCTTGTAATAAGAACTCCTAGGATCTACTCTCATGATAAGTTTCATGTATATCATACAGTGTTTGCTATACTTAACTATGTCCAAAGGTTTCCTTGAGCTCCCTCCCTCTGACCCCTCCCTACACCTCTTCCTACCCCCATCCCATCCATGGGCAACCACTGATCTGCTTTCTCTCAGCATAGATCATCTGCATTGTCTAGAATTTTATCTTAAGTGGAATCATAAATCTTTTTCATCTGGTTTCTTTCACTAGGAAGAATTATTTTGAAATTAATCCATATTGCTTTGTGGATCAATAGTTCATTCCTTTTTATTGCTGAGTTCTATTCCACTGAATGGACATACCACAATTTGTCCTTTCACCTATTGATAGTCACTTGGGTGACTTCCAGTGTTTGGCTATTACAAACAAAACTACTATGAATCAAGACAGTATGGTACTGGCACAAAAACAGAAATATAGATCAATGGAACAGGATAGAAAACTCAGAGATAAACCCACACACATATGGTCACCTTATCTTTGGTAAAGGCAAGAATATACAGTGGAGAAAAGACAGCCTCTTCAATAAGTGGCACTGGGAAAACTGGACAGCTACATGTAAAAGAATGAAATTAGAACACTCCCTAACACCATACACAAAAATAAACTCAAAATGGATTAAAGACCTAAATGTAAGGCCAGACACCAGCAAACGCGGAGAGGAAAACAGAGGCTGTACACTCTATGACATAAATCACAGCAAGACCCCTTTTGACCCACCTCCTCGAGAAATGGAAATAAAAACAAAAATAAACAAATGGGACCTAATGAAACTTCAAAGCTTTTGCACAGCAAAGAAAACCATAAACAAGACCAAAAGACAACCCTCAGAATGGGAGAAAATATTTGCAAATGAAGCAACTGACAAAGGATTAATCTCTAAAATTTAAAAGCAACTCATGCAGCTCAACATCAAAAAAACAAACAGCCCAATCCAAAACTGGGCAGAAGACCTAAATAGACATTTCTCCAAAGAAGATACACAGATTGCCAACAAACACATGAAAGAATGCTCAACATCATTAATCATTAGAGAAATGCAAATCAAAACTACAATGAGGTATTACCTCACACCGGTCAGAATGGCCATCATCAAAAAATCTAGAAACAATAAATGCTGGAGAGGGTGTGGAGAAAAGGGAACCCTCTCGCACTGTTGGTGGGAATGTAAATTGATACAGCCACTATAGAGAACAGTATGGAGGTTCCTTAAAAACTACAAATAGAACTACCATACGACCCAGCAATCCCACTACTGGGCATATACCCTGAGAAAACCATAATTCAAAAAGAGTCATGAACCAAAATGTTCATTGCAGCTCTATTTACAATAGCCAGGACATGGAAGCAACCTAAATGTCCATCAACAGATGAATGGATAAAGTAGATGTGGCACATATATACAATGGAATATTACTCAGTCGTAAAAAGAAATGAAACCGAGTTATTTGTAGTGAGGTGAATGGACCTAGAGTCTGTCATACAGAGTGAAGTAAGTCAGAAAGAGAGAAGCAAATACCATATGCTAACACATATATATATGGAATCTAAAACAAAAAAAAAATGGTTCTGATGAACCTAGGGGCAGGACAGGAATAAAGATGCAGACATAGAGAATGGACTTGAGGACACAGGGAGGGGGAAGTGTAAGCTGGGAACAAAGTGAGAGAGTAGCACTGACATATATACATTGCCAAATGTCAAATAGATAGCTGGTGGGAAGCAGCCACATAGCATAGGATGATCAGCTCGGTGCTTTGTGACCACCTAGAGGGGTGGGATAGGGAGGGTGGGAGGGAGACGCAAGATGGAGGGGATATGGGGACATATGTATATGTATAACTGATTCACTTTGTTATAAAGCAGAAACTGACACACCATTGTAAAGCAATTATACTCTAATAAGATGTTAAAAAATTATTTAAAAAATAAAAAAAACTACTATGAGCATACAAGGTGTAAGTTTTTGTGTAGATGTATGCTTACATTCATGTGTTTATTTGCTGTCTGTATATCTCCCTTAGTGAAATGTCTGTTCAAATGTTCTTCCCACTCTTTTAGAACAGAAGGAATTTACTACAGTGATTGGTAACAGAAGACATGGAAGAGGCTAAGAAGACTACCAGCAGATGGAAGGTACCCTAGATGTTAGCAAAAGCAGGAAGCTCTTAGAGCCCTCAGGTTGGAGGGACAATAGGAAGAACTGATAGTACCAGTTCTATAGGGCAGAAGCCCAAGTACAGTGTGGCTCAGCTGAGTCCTCTGTTTAGAGTCTCAAAACTGCCTATTTTTTAAATGTGTTGTGTGTCTTATTATTGAGTTTTTAAAGTTCTTTATACATTCTAGATATCAGTCCAGATCAGATAGAGTTTTGTAAATGTTTTCTCCCCGTCTGTGGCTTGATTTTTTGATGTGTCCTTTGAAGAGCAAAGTTTTTAAATTTTGATGGAGTCAAATTTGTTAAATTTTCTTTTATAGCCCATGCTTTTGGTATCATATTTAAGAAATCTTTGCCAAATCCTAGGCCACTGAAATTTTTTCCCACGCATTCTTCTAGAAGGTTTATAGTTTTAGGTTTTACATTTGGCCTATGCTGCATTTCCCATAATTTTTATTTGGTTTGAGGTAAGAGTCAAGGTTCATTATTTTGAGGTATATATGACTATCCAAGTGTTTTGGTATCATTTGTTGAAAAAGATTATTTCTTTCTCCCAATGAAATGTATTGGTCCCGTTGTTGAAAAACAATTGACCACAAATGTATGAGTCTATTTCTGTACTCTTTATTATGTCCCATGGCTCTATTTGTCTCTTTTAACACCAATACCAAATTGTCTTGATTACCATAGGTTTATAATGCCTTGAAATTAGATGGTGTCAACCCCACCAACTTTGTTCTTTTTCAAAGTTATTTTAAATCCTCTGCACTCCATATGAATTTTATACATTTTACAATTTCTACAAAAAAAAAAAAAACCACAAACAACTAGCTTGGATTTTGATTAACATTGGGTTAAATCTATAGACCTATTAGAGAGAACTGACATGTTAACAATATTGGGTCTTCAAACTCATGAACATAGGTTATCTCTCTATTTATTTGCTTTATTTAATTTTTTCATCAGTGTTTTGTAGTTTTCAGTGCAGGTCTTACTCATCTTTTGTCAAATTTTTCCTGAAGTACTTCATGTATTTTAATGCTACTGGAAATGGTATTATATTTTAAAATTTCAATTACAATTGTCTGATGCTAGTAAGTCAAAATAGTTGATTTTTATATACTGATTTTGAACCCTGCAACTTTGCTAAGCTCATTTTATCAATTCCAGTAACTTTTAAACAGATTCCATTCAATTTTCTACATAGACTATCACATCTGAAAAGAACCAGTTTTACCTCTTCCTTTGCAGTCAGAATGCCTTTTCTTTTCTTCTTTCTTGTACTTCTAGAACCTCCTGTAAATGCTGAATTGGAGTGATGACAGCAAACCTCCTTGTCTAATTCCTGATCTCAGGGGAGAGATTGTAGTCTTTCACTAGTAAGTACAATTTTTGCTGTAAGGTTTTTGTAGATGTCCTTTATCACACTGAGGGAGTTTTCTTCTGTTCCTGATTTGCTAAGAGTTTTGTTTTTTTTTTTATCAGCAACGGATGTAGTTCCTCCTTTTTTGTCATTTATATCTTACTGGATTTTGTTTCCTTTTTGTTTATGATATTTATATGTTATATATTTATATGGTGCCATATTCATATTTTACGGGATTTTCTTTTTTTTGTAGATATTTAGCTATGCTACTAGTTTGTTTCTTAAATACATCATTATAAGAGTTAGGTTTTCCAGGACTAGCTCTTTCCCAGAATTTTCTATAGGAAGGGTAGGTAGAGGATAAGAGTTTAGGCAAGTTTTTTTTTCCACAAGCAAAACCTCTTTTCTTCTAATCTTTATCCAAAAATCACTGCTTCTGCAAATATGGCTTTTTGGAGTACTTTCATATGCATTCCACATCTTCTACTTCTGTGAACCAAAGCAGGTTCAGTAAGGTTCCTGTTGCCTCCCAGCTATTGTAGATAAAGGCTATAGCTTTTCCATCTCCAGATGAACCCTTCTTCAGTAAGTGTATTTGTGTTAATTCTTTAGAGGTGCTATTGCTGTGCTCGTCTTTCCATTCCTCTTCCTTTCCTCCTGTGGAGCTCCTGCATTATCTTGACTGCTTTTGGCAGCACTGCAGTATTTTGGTATATGTTTCCTAGCTTGACTGAAATTGGAGTTGCATTTTTGTTTTCTGTTTTCTTGTTGCTCTTAGAAGACTCCCAGGAAAAAAACAGGAAGATGCTACATCTATATAGCCATATTTATAGCAGAAGCCTCCTATATCCCTTTCTACCTATATTTATCATGGTATGTATCACACTGTCTTATAGTTATGGTAATACGGGTATCTCTCTCAACAGACTGTAAACTCTCAAAGTCAGTTTTTATCTGTAGTATCTATCACAACGTTTAGCACTTTATAGGTACTCAATAAAACGTTGGTGATTAACAGATGCTCCCAGGGTCTACTGCTCATCTCTTCCACTGTTGAAACACTGCCACAAGTCTATTCTGCACTCATAATGTGACTGAACTTCTCTACTACCTGTCAGATGTTATCACATCTTTGAGATGCTTTATATTAAATGCCAGTGTCTTGTTCCTAATATAGCTAAATGGATTGAGCCTAGCCTAGTAACAATGTATGATACACTTAAATCATTTGGGTTTGTATAATTTTGGTGCTAGCTTAAAGATAATTACTTTTGGCTATAAAATTTTACTGTAATGAGTTTTGACCTGAACTACTAATCTCATCACTAGAGTTGTGAGTAATAAAAAAAATTTTTTTAATTCCATTAGTTTTCCTCTTTTTATATTCATTTCAGAGTTGTGTTTCTACAAAAGAACTTCAGACATCATAGAAAAACACAGCAAAAATGTCTCAACTAGGGACTTCCCTGGTGGCCCAGTGGCTAAGACTCCACATTCCCAATGCAGGGGGCCCAGGTCCATTCCCTGGTCAGGGAACTAGATCCCACATGCCGCAACTAAGACCCGGTATAGCCAAATAAATAAATAAATACAATATTCAAAAAGAAAATGTCTCAACTACATTTTGAATAGAAAAATATCAATAATGTTGGCACATCTTTGTATTTCTTTGCAAAACAGAAATCCATGTAACATAGCTAATCCAGTTCAAATTCTGTCTCAGTTACTTAATGAGTAGTTGTTTACTAGTGGTATCACCTTTATCATCACCATCACCTTTTCAGATTTCAAAGAATCATCATCACCCTAGAAACCTTTCTAATATCAGTATTTATTTTTATATGACACTCATAAACTCTCCCGGCAAGACTGTTACATTTCCTTACATGTTTGGAAAGTCCTGAAAATCACAGATTCAATAGCAAAAGCTGCATAATATGAAGTATCTCTGGCAGCAGAAAACCTGAAGGAAGCTTAACTCAGGAATAAAGAAGAGAAAGTCTGTGGTGCATAAGCATCGTGTGGGGAGCTGTGCAGAAATGCAGATTCTAAGGCTTCTGTCCCACAGATTCTTGTTCAGTCAGTCTGCTGTAGATCTCGGGAATCTGCATTTTTACAAACATGTGACATTCTTACACAGATGGCCCAATCATCATAGACTCACAGCCCTGGAAGGCAGGGGATTCTCGCTTTTAATTTTATATCCATGCTTCGTGGGACTGTAGAGAAAATATTTTTATGTTTCTGCACCGTGAAGGCTTTCTGATCAAATTTTACCAAAACTTGAGACCTAGCCTAGAAGAACAAATCTTGGAATTTAATTTATGACTAATTATTAGTGAGAGAGCATCTGAAGAAATTTACCTCCCTGGAGGTATGTGTTTACATTTTAAGGAAGGAATGAGATCTGGGGCCATGGAGACATAGCCGAAGAAGCTAGTCTTATCTTGCCCCCAAAATATTTATTTATATTCCAAAGGGTAAGAGTAAGAACCCAGAATCCTTCTCAAAGAGCAAAGAAGTGTGCTTGTCTGTCAGGGGGTAGTGTAGGGCTAGGGAGATGGCCGTCCCTCTCCTATATAAATATCCAGATTCATTTCTTTCAGAGTTCCATGCTAGTGGTACAAACTCCAGTATATGTAGGATAGCATACGATCTGCCTCATCTCATCCGTTGCCCCAGGGGTACAAATTAGGGCAAAAGGGAATCAGCACGATTATTTGCTATAATTAAATAATGATCTGCTCTGCTCCAGAAACCTCATGTTTGCATTCAGAATAAAATTAATATATATAGATATTTTAAACTTAGCCTGTAAATGAAGATGGGCAACTAATACGCATAGGCTCTAAAATTGGATGTGTCTTCATAAATATCTAGTCTAATCCCCTTTTACTGAGCTGGAGGGGGAGGGGTATACTAGGATCAAGGACTAGTGACATCAGACAGACCTGAGGTCACTCAGCTTATAAACAGCAGAGCCAGGACCTGAAGTTAGGTATTCTGACAGCAGGCCAGTGTACTATCCGCCATATTCTGCTTCCACAGCCTCCTTCTTCAAGGAGCCCCTAAGCATCCCTCCCTCTGCACAGCTTTCCAAAATGATCACTGCCCTCCAACTCTGCCTAATATAGTCAGAGCTCCTCAAAAAGTAAAAAAATCTGATTACCATTAGTTATTAATTACCCAATTTCTCCCACACTGAAGAGCTATCAATCCAAACTGAAAGCAGGAGAGCAGAGTAGTTCAAACAGCTTTGAACTGAGAATTAATCTCATTTTTAATTTTTTTTGGCCATGCTGTGTGGCATGTGGGATCTTAGTTCCCTGACCAGGAATCGAACCTGTGCCCCATGCCGTGGAAGCACGGAGTCTCAACCACTGGACCTCCAGGGAAGGCCTTCAATCTCATATTTTTGATCTAGCTCTATTCCTACCTTGTTTCTGTGACCTCAGCCAGAGAGGCAACATAGTCTAGTAATAGAATGAGGGGTCTGGAGCTTGACTGTGTCAGTTGAAATCACAGTTCTGCAGATTCCTAACCCCACACTTGGCAAGTTACTTCTCTGTGTCTCGGTTTCCTCGTGGACAAAACAGGACTCACAACAATCATAAGGATTCAATGAGTTGGTATATTTAAAGCACGTCATAGTTCCCTGATAACTCAGTGGTTAAGAATCCACCTGCCAATGCAGGGAACACAGGTTCGAGTCCTGGTCCGGGAAGATCCCACATACCGTGGAGCAACTAAGCCCGTGCACCACAACTACTGAGCCTGAGCTCTAGAGCCTGCGAGCCACAGCTACTGAGCTCGTGTGCCACAACTACTGAAGCCCGCACACCTAGAGCCTATGCTCCACAACAAGAGAAGCCACCGCAATGAGAAGCCTGCGCACCGCAACGAAGAGTAGCCCCTGCTCGCCGCAACCAGAGAAAGCCCAAGCGCAGCAACAAAGACCCAATGCAGCCACAAATAAATAAATAAATAACTTTAAATAAATAAATAAAGCACCTCTAAGGGGGGCACATTGTAAGTGCTCTTATCATTTAATCCTTCCATTCACCCTTCTCATTTAAGTTTCCACATGTATGTAATATGTACATTTAGAGTAATCATTCAGGGTAGTTTTAGAATTCACCAAAATATACATAACTATGGAAATCTTAGGGAAGAAACTGGAGAGGAGAAGGGAATTGGACATACAAAAACTATGCAATTATCTTTTACTACAAAAAACCTGCTGTGATCAAACGGTACAGTATATACAGAACCACGTGGCAGATAAATCATGAAGCAAATGAAGTGTGAGCTTCAGGACCCCTCCCTTACACAGGGCCCTGTGTCTCACTTCGTGTTTATAACTTTGCACCTTCTTTTTTGAAGGGGATGCCCCAAAATGTATAAACCTCAGACTCCAAAAAACTAGATCTGCCCTTGTTCAGAAGTATTTCAAATAATAGTTATTTTCAAATGCCAGGTATTACTACTAGTGGTCTCAGCTAGAAGACCTTCTTGAGGATTCTCAGAGTAGAGGAAGGATGATTCTAGACCACTGCAAAGCAAAAGTCATGGACAAACTTCAGTTATTTCTCTTGGATTGGATTAGAACCCCCCAGTGTGTCAAGAGACCCCATGTCCTTTGTTAGAAGGCTGGGCCCAGCCAAGCAAGATTGACTGGAGGAGTGGGAGGTTAAATCATATACTGGTAAGGGACAAGGTGGAAAATGTAACTCAAGTGAGATTAAGTTTAAATTCTGCTTAAGCCTACAGGAGTTAGGACAGAAGAATGATACAGATTCAGATCAAGAATATGATCAGGAAAAAAAAAAAGAATATGATCAGGAGACAAAGACTTAACAAGGTTAAATTGAGGGGCACAAGCTATGGAGTTTGAGTTCAAAATCAGAAAAATCATGAGGTACATTTCCTTAAACTGAATTCAAAATGTAAAGTTGGGTCCTGAGTAAGAAGTGAGATTAGGTCTAACAGATGAGAAACAGTATTCAAGCTCAGAGGGGAGGGCTCAGGAGGGCTGGTGCTCAGAGGTACAGGCTCAGACACACAGGGTTCCTTCAGAGGGAACCAGAGAGTAGCCTGCTCTGCAAGGAAGCCAAACACCTGAACCTCACTCTGAGAAGAGTCAGGAAACAGGCCCTGAGGTGCATCTGGGATACGAGGCAGCCTCTGACTGTTCCTGATTAGTACGTGCACTCATCAAAAACTGGTTGTGGATAGAGTTCAGGTGCTTATGGGCACTGATCAAATAGGTGTATTTGCAGTGAAACCCAAATTAGTATTCTCTGCAGTGAAAATCATTCAGGCAACACACCTAAACCTCTCCTTCTCTCTGCGTCTCTGCAGATGTGACTAAGAATGGCTGATTGACATGCAGAGAGGGAAGTAATGCGGCAAGACTGCCAGCCACTGTCAAAGCTACTTCTGTCCTTCTCAGAGGAAGGATGAGCTCCCTCTGGAGTTCCTACTGTCCCTCAGCAACAACGTTTGGTCACTTATGTGAAACCCAGGAGCAGACAACAATGGATGGCATTCCTTGGTCCCAACCTCCAGGACAAAACAGGGTGACTTATGAAGCCAGGAGCTGGGACTGTCATAGACTGCCCACACCACACTGTTCCCTGAAGCCAGGCTGTTCTGATGCTCCTATCACAGGTACTATCCTGGTTTGTTTAGTAAACTACAGTGCTGTTCTGTCAGGTAGTGTGACATCAGCTCCTCAAGAAACGATGAATAAGAAAAAAATTTGACGGACCATTTTCTCATACCATATACAAAAATAAACTCAAAATGGGTTAAAGACTCAAATGTAAGACCTGAAACCATAAAACTCCTAGAAGAGGCTTCCCTGGTGGCACAGTGATTGAGAGTCCACCTGTCGATGCAGGGGACACGGGTTCGTGCCCCGGTCCGGCAGGATCCCACATGCTGCAGAGTGGCTGGGCCCGTGAGCCATGGCCGCTGAGCCTGCGTGTCTGGAGCCTGTGCCCCGCAACGGGAGAGGCCACAACAGTGAGAGGCCTGCGTACCGCAAAAAGAACAAACTCCTAGAAGAAAACATATGCAGTAAACTTTTTGACATCAGGCTTAGCAATATTTTTTTGGATCTGTCTCCTCAGACAGGGCAACAAAAGGAAAAATAAACAACTGGGACTACATCATACTAAAAAGCTTTTGCACAGCATAGGAAACCATCAACAAAAGGAAAGGCAACCTACTGAATGGGAGAAGATATTTGCAAATCTGACAAGGGGTTGATATCCAAAATATATAAAGAACTTACATAACCTCAGTATCAAAAAAACCCCAAACAACCCAATTAAAAATGGGCAGGGAACCTAAATAGACATTTTCTCAAAGAAGACATAGAGATGGCTGATCAACACATGAAAAGATGCTCAACATCACTAATCATCAGGGAAATGCAAACCAAAACCACAATGAGATTAGATGACACCTCACACCTGTCAGAATGGCTATCATCAAAAAGACAAAAAATAACAAGTGTTGGTGAGGATGTGGAAAAAAGGGAACCCCTGTGCACCACTGGCAGAAATGTCTTGGTGCAGCCACTATGGAAAACAGTATGGATGTTCCCCAGAAAACTAAAAACAGAACTATCATACGATCCAGCAATTCCATTTCTGGATATTTATCCGAAGAAAACAAAAACACTAATTCAAAAAGTATATGTATCCCTATGTTCACTGCAGCACTATTTACAATAGCCAAGATATGGAAACAACTTAAATGCCCGTGGACAGATGAATGGATGAAGATGTAGCATATATACATACAATGGAATACTAGTCCACCATAAAAATAGAATGAACTCTTGCCATCCGTGACAACATGGATATATCTAGAGGGTATTATGCTAAGTGAAATAAGTCAGACAGAGAAAGACAAATACCACAAGATCTCACTCATATGTGGAGCATAAAAAAAAAATGGACAAAGCAAAACAGAAACAGATTCATAGACACAAACTGGTGGCTGCCAGAGGGGAAGGGGATGAGGAAATGGGCAACATAGGTGAAAGTGATTAAGAGATACAAAATTCCAGTTATAAAATAAATAAGTCAAGAGGATGTAGTGTACAGCATAAGGGATACAGTCAATAATATTGTAATAACCCTTTGTGGTAGCAGATGGTAGCTAAACATTGTGGTGATCATTTTGTCACATAAAAAATATTGAATCAGTATGTTATACACCTGAAACTACTATAACACTGTATGTCAATTATAATTCTATAAAAAAAAGAAAAGAATTTGGACAAGTAAATCAAGCTAAGGAGTTGAACAGCTGCAGTTCAACGTCTACTGTGCCCAACAATGAGCCAGATGTGATGGTGAGAGGTACATGAGAAGATGAACACATGATACCTGCTCTCAAGGAACTCCTACATTAGTTCCTCATGAGCAATAACATCTCGTCTGCTATGCTGTAAACACAGGGCCAACCAGGGTGAGTATATCATGCATTATCCTTTTTGGAAAGGCAATGCATCACCATAGAAAAATGGGATCTTTGTAGCAAGAGTAATAAAGTAAAACATTTCAATCACAGGGAGTATATTAGCCTCTTGTTAGACAAGGGTCTTTAGGTGTCATAAATTTTAGATCATGGCAGTTTATGTAAGGAGGCTGAAAATTACTCAATGAATAAATATATTTTCTAAGGCATCTGTCTCCATAGTTATACAGATTTGAAATCTCAGCATCCTACACAATAATGACACATTAAAACGATTAAATTCTAAATGGGAAAATGCATCCACATTCTTCATTATAAAGTTGTGCTCAGACATGCCATTTCAATTTGAAAAACACGGCTACAAGTTCAGCAAGCCTTCTTTGCTCCACATTTACCGCTAAAACAGCCAATGTGGGAATTGCCAGACTATACGGTTTCAGTTTGTGTGTCCACATGAGCACCACGAAAGAACAGAATGCTACTGCTGGAGTTCCTTTCCAACAGGCATGGAATTTTACAAAGGCTATTCATTTGACGCAAAAACTATGAATGTGACAAATGAAATCCAAATATAGTCTCTATACTCCCACTCAAATGCAACACTTTATTTTCACCAAGTGTAAGAACATTATGGTCTCCAAGAATATATGCAGAAGATTTTAAGTCTAACCTACATAACTTCAACCAATCCAATGAAAAATATCTATTATCTTTCTACCTATTTGTGAAGAATCCTTTTACCTATTTGTGAAGGAACAAATCAAATTGTTCCTTCAATTCTTCACTCGTTGTTTGGTGAACACCTACTCCGTAAAATGGCCAGGCCTAGGTGTTGTTGGAAACGCAATGAATAAGAATGGTCTCTTCTTTCAAAAATCTTATAGTCGAATATAGGAGACCGATCAGGTACACAACTAACTATAATACCAGGTAGAAAGTGAAACATGCTCTTGAGAAAGACAAACATCAAGGGCAAAGGGGGCTGGAAGGAAGGAGATATTTTTACAGGTAGGGAAATGAGAAAAAACTTCACACAGCAATGACATTAGTTTGGGATCTTGAAGGACTAGGGAAGGGGCAGAGGTCGTTTCAGAAAAAATGGCAGGAACGAAGGCACTCAGCAGTGTGGAAGCGGAGAAAGCAGATAAGGAACATGGGGCAGCTCAGTGGGAGAATGCTGCAGAAGGGAAGAAACTCAGGCCAAAAAAGGAGTAGTGTCAGATTAGAGAGAGCCTGAACTATGGCTCCAGATGAGAAATAAACATTAATCAGAAAAGATTAACCCAGAAAGACCTAGAGAATAATAAGCAATACAGCACATTTGCACAAACATATTGATTATATAAATATACTACCCATGAACTATACTTATGTACAAATGGGTAAATATAGAGCAGGCTTCATTCAGGGAATCAAGTTATCATCTGCCTTATAATGATTCGAAGACATTAAGTGGATTTGAAGTGATACCAAAAATCCCTGAATGAAATGGACCTAAAACTATATTCCGTGTGTTTGATTATGACATAGTTGTCCTGTCGTACAATAGAAGGTAGAAGAGACTGTAAATTGTGAGTTAAAACTGAGAAAGGGGAAAAATTGAGGACTGGAAAATCCTCAAATGCAGAGGACTTGACTCTGTAACTCTACCTTATGGTTTTAAGTTTATTGTCTAGGCTTACTGAAAAACAGAATAACAATTATCTAGATGATAGGCCAATTAGTAGCTAAACAATCACGAGAGACGATGAAAATGCTTCATTGCTTGGCCAGCAGGTGGCACTTGTCACTCGATATAGAAGGATGAGGGGAAACGTGGAGTTAGGAATTCATCTATTTAGAAAGGAGAAAAAGAATGGGCTGTTCCAGAAGCACAATTTATAAAGAGCCCTTGGCTTGCTGACACAGCTTATCAATAACATCTTGGATTTGAGCCCTCCTATTAGGTTTACGGAACTTACACATTTCCCTTAACAAATATGATTTGCATTTTATCAGTTTGTTACCTTTGTCAATGTTCTCATATCCTTTTTGTCTGTATTTATCATATGATACTGTGAGCAGATCGGTGCTGGAATTAGGCAAAAAGGAAACAAAGTCCAACTTCACCATTTAAAGATGTTTGGCTGATTCAAGTTATCGAACTTCTCTGAAATTCACTCCCCTTCTGATGCTATAATTGATATAATTAGCTGTAATGTTGTGGGGATTAAATATGATACCATCTGTGGAAATGACAGCTTTGGGCCTAGCTATTTCATTTTCTCCTAGAGGACAAGATCTAATCATTGAGGTACCTCTTCTACCAGAAAAGTTTTCTGAATCACTGTGAATTTTCTGTAACTAGGGCACCCTGTGGGTAGGACACCGAAAATTTAGACTTTTGTCACTCTACATACCAGTAGGGTGTATGAGGGGTGGAAAAGAGGCTGTAGCTGCTGATTTCTGATACTAGTACCATAATACTACCCTTCCTACCATTATTCTATCCCTTTTGGTTGTCAATGACACAAAACCCAGAACCAAAGAATCTAAGATCCAGAAAGGTCTTTGATTTACTAAGTCAACATTTCATTTTCCAGATCAGGATGCCTTCTGCCACTAAAGCTGAAATGCAAGACAGTAAGAAATAGCGTGGGCAGATATAGGTCATTTTTATATTTGCTCCCCAGATTTAATCAATGGATAAGTGAGCATTGGCAGTGGGAGGCAGGAAGAGAGAACAGGAGGTGGGCAAACCATAATTTCATAGCATGCAGCTCATTATTTCCTGATATTGAGAGACTGGGCACCATTAATAGACAGTGGAATCATGGTAATACACTAGCCATTACTTGATTTTCCAGTGGTGCCTACCCTACACCTGAATCACATCTGCCCTGAACGTGAATGGCACCAACGCCCTGTTTTTGTAGCTTTCCCACCCTTCCTATGTCATAGTCTAATAGCACTTCTTCTAAAAAGCAGTCAGGAAGAAAGTAAATTCTCACTGAACATTGGATGGTTTTGAGTCTTTTTTCTGGCATCAGGCAGCTATCACCTAATTAGTTTTTGAATACTTTCATGATTTATTTTTGTGAAAGGGGAACTGAGGTCACCTTTCAGAGGTCCTCTATTCAGTAATTACCATATTTTATAATGAGTTACACAGTTTTTAAAAGACAAATATGTCACACAAATGCTGACTTTATTTTTAAAAATGCGTAAGTTTAGCATGTAATTTAAAAGATTGGTTCTATGAAGGAACAAGCCCATGCTCATCTCCAAGTCTACATTTATAATGTTCTTCTCACATATAAAATGCCCTGTACTTTCCCTTTATTTACCCTAAATAGACTTCAAGATACAAGTTAAGTGCCACTTCCTCTATGAAGCTTTTTTGAATGAAGCTGCCCTCACTATCTCCTTGTAATAAACTTCTAATTTAGTTTCCACTATGATCAGACAAGTAGTAAACTAGTACTGTCTTACAGTAGTGGCTATCTTTTAAATAGCTGTCAGACTTGGTCCTCAAAGGGACTGTATATTATCTGAGGGCATATTTTATTTTGTGATTCAACCACTATCTGTTGAGTACATACTACATGCCAGGCAGTGTTTTTGGTAATACAGACAATGAACAAAACCAAAACCAGCCTTGCAGTCACGGGGCTTACATTCTGGTGTTAGAGTCACTCTATTCCCCACCATGCTTAGCATGGGACAGACCCAAGGGCAAGTATGTGTTCAATGACCACATCAAAATCAACTGGTTGCCTGTGGTTAGGTGACCCCTAGCCAAACTCTTCCTTGACTACCACAAAAATAGGGTCAGTGAAGGGCTCTGCATGCTGGAAGTGTGTTAAAGATGCAAGGATTGGGACTTCCCTGGTAGTCCAGTGGTTAAGAATCTACACTTCCACTGCAGGGGGCACGAGTTTGATCCCTGGTCAAGAAACTAAGATTCCACATGCCGAACGATGTGGCCAAAAAAATTAAAAAGGAAAGAAGAAAAAAGATGTGAGGATTATTTTCACAGAACGGGGTAGGGGAGGATGGTGAAGAGTCTTAAAGTCCTTTCAACTGGTAGGAGTATGTTTCTATTTAAGTCCTGCCAAAACTTCTTTGTTTATATCTAAAGCAGACTGAATCTATAAACCTGGCTCAAAATTTTTATGAAAAAATCAACTACCAAGAAAGAAAGAATAAGTAGAACAGATGGCCCAAATCTGTTACTCCATCAGCCTCTATCAAAATCTCTACCTCAATGATGAATAAAACATCCAATCCCAAACAAAGAAAAAGTAGTTAAGACTTAGTGATTGGCACTATCACTATCTAAGGGTCAGCTCTGACCTCTGTAAGAAAAGAAATATCCAGACTACAATAAAGATAAAATCAATTCAGGATGTTTTGAATGCCTTCACAAAGCTACAATAAGTGGTAAGCAAAATAAGAAACAAAACAAATTAAGATATTTCACACTGAAAAGATTTGACTTCACCTAATTGTTTATAAAAATAACCACAGGGCTTCCCTGGTGGCTCAGTGGTTGAGAGTCCACCTGCCGAGGCAGGGGACACGGGTTCGTGCCCCGGTCCGGGAAGATCCCACATGCTGTGGGGCGGCTGGGCCCGTGAGCCATGGCCGCTGAGCCTACGCGCCCGGAGCCTGTGCTCCCATGGCTGCTGAGCCTGTGCGTCCGGAGCCTGTGCGGAGAGGCCACAACAGCGAGAGGCCCGCGTACCGCAAAAAAATAAAATAAAATAAATAAACACAGGTGGTGATAGTAGCCTGTGCTCCCATGGCTGCTGAGCCTGTGCGTCCGGAGCCTGTGCGGAGAGGCCACAACAGCGAGAGGCCCGCGTACCGCAAAAAATAAATAAATAAATAAATAAATAAATAAATAAATAAATAAATAAATAAATAAACACAGGTGGTGATATTTTTACATCTGACCTGTTCTCAAAACCACAACCAGATGCTCTAAGAATTGTAAAAAGTTGAGCCACTTTTAGGGATTGAAGAATGCTTAGGAGAATATGTTTCTAAATAACTCTCAGTTATCTTCCCAAAAGAAACCCTGAGACTCCAGACTGAAAAGGGAGGGTCAGGTTTTGTTGTCTGTGATCACAGGTGCTGGCTGACCTGCATGGCAGATCCCCAGCAACGTGGGAGGGGTAAGAAGATGAAGCTGGGGTAGAAAAGAAAGTTCATCTTCTAAGAACCCAGGAATACATGTAATAATCAGGTGGTAAGCCTGGATGTCTTAACTCCCACCCAGAAAGGCAGTTTTCTACTCAAGTAAGCATCTTATTTCCTGACATCTACACAGGAGTCAACATATTTGGACATATGCTGCGGACCTCCTCAATTCCTATTTGAGGAGCTTGACAGGCTACACAATTAAAAAATGCTGAAGTTGGGTGCTAAATTTATAAACAGAGATGTAATTAATTTATTAAGAGATTAAAACAATAATTCTGCATGCCACTTTCACTTGCAACTGTCATGGTTACCTACATTTACTGATAGTAATATCTTATTTATTGAATTTTCTTAATAATTAAATATGACTTTAAATTAATGTATTAACAGGCTAATATTTTAAAAGAACAACTCTTTATCTCAAAAACCCAGGGAAGAAGCCCAAAGAAATAAAAAGAGCCTAATCTTTGGAGTCATACAGACCAGTGTCCCAAACTTGACCCTGGGCCCTTCGACATGCTGGTTGGCTTCTACATCCTAGAGTGGAAATATATTCCCCTGTTCCTCACACACACTGTTGTGGAGATGGACTTGGATATCACGTACAAAATGTAGTATTATTTGAAGAAGTTCTCTTCCTTTCTGGACCCTTGGAGTACTAGTGATCAACTCTAGAACAGTCCTTAGATCCAAAATTAAGAGGGGGTGACAAAAAAAGATGAAAAAAAGAGGCTACATATTTTACTCGGGTAAACCACATCAGTCAATTTGAACACACAAAATCAACAGCTCAAGACTCTGGGTAGATTTTGGAAAGAATAACTAACAGCTCACCTGTTGATGAGGTTCTTCCAGTCGATTTTGATACCTCTGGACTGACTCTCGAAGTTGATTGTCTTTCTCATTTTTTGATGGTGATACTGTGCTTGTAGTGCCCAGGGGGATGGAAGGTAGTCGTTGTGTCTGATGACAACTTTTCACAATCAACAAGTACAAGAGATAACATCAGGAGGAAATATAAAACTATTTACTGTCCGTAAAAGATTATTTACTTCTACCAGGAGTAACTTCTCTGGCTTATATCCAAAACTCAAATGCAGCCTTGCTCAAATAGAGCATTATATTGAGAATTTAGGTAATACATGACCTTAAATCTCCAATTTGCTTGGAAAAGAACTTACTGGAAAATGTGGAGGGTAGTATATATTTATGAGAATGGGAGAATATTCATTATTTACTAATGCTTCACTTATCCTGCGTTATCATGAAATGAGGCCTTTTGCAAAAATGTTTTTTAGATAATTGAAGCTTACCTTATTACTACCAAGCGTTTTTTTTCTTCCAAAAAAATTTGGGATTGAAATCTATATGTCTCTGTAAAATACACCAAATAATTCTGCTTCTGAAACATAGAGATCCTTCGTTTGATGACACAGAATCACTGTGAAGACCAGCAACTACTGTGATGGGAGGTGGTACTCAGGGACCACTCTGGGGGTTACGGAGCCACGTAGTGGAGTCCTTCATCAAGCTGCTCGGTGACCTGATGCAGCACCCTAGCACCCTCCTCTCCCTGCTGCACCTGATGCTGGTGGGCACTCTGCTTCCCAGCCTTACTGATGTGCTGTCTCCAACCACTAGTAGGTTAATACATGTATTATTGTACATAGTCAAGTAGAATTGTGTTTAAATTGTGATAAAAAGGCTGTGCGTGAGGGCGTCCATCTTTATGGTTACAAAAAATACTAATGATTTTTGAGACATATGGTTGGAGAGGTTTGAAGCCTTTTTTTTTCCTACTTCTGGTTTCATGGCTATGTTTTGGGGAGCTGAGCTAGCCAAATTGTTGAAAAATTGAGATATCATCTTATTCACTTTGGTATGGAGGCTTGGCAGAGACAAGAAGTTCCATTCCCACTGGACATGGCCTCAGTTCAGGGCATGGCTGGGGACATGGTGGGGGGGTGGGAGGAGGGAACAAAATGCTGAGGTCTATTCTTAGAGCCTGCTTTACACAAGAATGATTTTTCATCATTGGTAGGTACCAAAAAGAGGGGGAAGTTCATGTTCTAAAATAAATGGGTATTAAGCTAGGAAAGGGAGGAGGAAGTTGAAAATAGAGAAAAGGACTTCTCCCACCTGAAACAGTGTAGGAAAAGCAAAGCATATCATACCCACTATATTTCTCTATTTTTCAAGGCTGCAGCATATACTTTTCTTGCTCCCACCAGCAGAGAAGAGTGAGGACTACAATCAAATTCAAATACTACTGTGAAAAAACACTTAATTTCACCCACATATGGTATTTGTTTTTACTGTTATTTTCAAAGAAAGGTGGTAGGTAAACAAACCAGGAGACACCTACCTACATATATATAACCACCTGCAGTGTTCATTTGAAGACATCTGTGGGGTGGTGCCTACACAGGTTTCTATTTCATTTGAGAAAAGAATCTTGTGGCAGCATTAAGTTTTTATTTAGAAAAGAGAAACCTCAGATATTTTATTAAAATGCAATCCATCCAATTGTCCTCAAAGATTTTTAGAAACAAATTAAATTTTAATATGAAATACAAGCCACAGATATTTTTTAACATCCTTTTCAAAATTCAGATTTTTGGGTTTAGTCAAATGACAGGCATCATTTTTACCCTGCTGGTGAACCCTATTTTCAATACAGAGAAATGTATAGAATGAATGTAATGGAAGCACACTGATATTTACTTCTTGGGTACTGTGACAAAAATGTGTAGCCTCCCTCTGTGCTTAAGGTGGAAAACAAAAAGAGGCTTCGGTGGTCTGAAAAAGAATGGCTCCTTTTTACCCTGCCTGGGTCACCAACTCTAAATACTACCATTTGTAAAATGGTGTGTTTTGTCACCATAAAGTATTTGTCTGGAATTAGGCTTTCTGAGATAAGGATCCTTTCGGAGAGTCCATGATATAGTAAAGCAGAAGGAGTACAGGTTTTGCATCAAACTGCTTGGCTTCAAGTTTCAGGTTTAGGGAGGAATCCTGGACAGGTCACTGGACCTCCCTTAGTCTCACTGTTTTCTCCTCTGAGAAACAGAGAAAGCTCACGTGATTATTGTAAAGAGGAAATGACATAATGTGTAATTGCTATGTAAGAGAGAGCTATTATTATGTTTCCTGCCCCAGTTCTGGTTACACGGACATTGTTCACTCAAATGCTATTCAGTGGCATTAACCCTGAGGACAACTGGCAATTAACTGCTGACAAGAAACCGTATTTTCTGTAAATACAGACGATGCCACTTTTCGCCCCATTACTCTGTCCTTCCACTCATCAAATGTTGCCTAATAAATAACTATATTTCACATCTCATCACTTTAACACACTTATTTTATGTGATTCTATCCAAATCCAATAGCACATATGTATCAGGGTTTTGCTATTTCATGGCTTAGTCTCAAATTATACATGGCCCATCCAAACATACTGGATCAGAGGACTGAGCGAGGTCATCAGATCAACTCATCTTCCCTTGGGAATCTTCATCTGCATTGCTGTTAACGATCTCCCATAAAGAAGTGTCAGCTCTCAAAAAACTGCCCGGGCTTCCCTGGTGGCGCAATGGTTAAGAGTCCGCCTGCCGATGCAGGGGACACGGGTTCGTGCCCCAGTCCGGGAAGATCCCACATGCCGCGGAGCGGCTGGGCCCGTGAGCCATGGCCGCTGAGCCTGCACGTCTGGAGCCTGTGCTCCACAACGGGAGAGGCCACAACAGTGAGAGGCCCGCATATCTCGAAAAAAAAAAAAAAAAAAAAAAGAAACTGCCCTTATAATCAGGAGTTTTTCTCTACAGCTCCCATTTCTAAATCTCTTGCTATCACTTTAAGCATAATTTTTGTCCTAATCTTTTCAGTGGAAATGAAATACAGATGGTCAAAATTATGTCAGTATATTTAAAGAATCAAGGACTTAAGAAATTAGAAATATAAGAAGATTTTTTGCATTTCAGGCTTTTAAGGTCCATCAGTTTCCTGCCAACATGGCAAATTTATCTTGCCTGTCATCACAAGTGGCAGTGTTGTGATGTGTAAAAGAGAATTAATACAGTTCTGAAACTAATTTTATAACGTTCTGTGATGGCATCATCACTTTTCAAGGAGACGAGGGGGCAACCATGCCAATTCAAGGACAATAGTAAGTTTGAGAAAAGGGAAGCTACAGAGGACACATTCCCAGTTCTGTGGGTCCGAGAAGGCCTAAGACTGGGGTGAGAAGTAATGGGTATATGGTTAGAATGTGGGGAGGAATCTAAATTCTCATGGCTTGTTACCAAGGGGCCCCCAGTGACCAGGGACTTAGATTGTCCTTACAAGGGGCTCAGTTGGACCTAGAAAACATGCAGAAGGTCCTATTATTACACTCCATCCTAGGTGATGGGAAGATGAGTTAAAGAGAGGTTATATCATTTGTCCAAGGCTTCAGAGGCTAATGAAGCCAGGAGTCAAACCCAGGCAGTCTGGACCCAGAGTCTAAACTCTAAACACTATCCTACACTGTATGAAAGTTCTGAGCTCACAGAAAGTGATCAATATTATTAACTTTTTTTTTTTTTTGACAGTTGCGGGCTTGGACCAATTTTACTTACATTTCCTAGCATAAGGCTTTCCACGCAGAAATTTAAAAATCAAAACCAAAACAACAACAAAAAAACTTCTCTTAAACAACCCTTGGGTGAAAATCATGACAGTGACAATGAAAACACTACCTATTCTTCATATTGAAACTGAGCCGCCACTGTGTTCCTATTTGGGAGATATTTAAGTTACAAGTTAGGACTAGAATCAGGTTGGGAGTTAGAAGACCTGGGCCAGTGGCTTCATGAACAGGCTTCTCACCCCCACATTTTGGGCTTCAATTTCCATTTCTCTAAAATGAAGAAGTGAGACTATATCACTGTTTTATAATCACGCTCCCTGGAGCTCTAAGCTTTTTAGAGAGAGTAGGGACAGAAATGAGAAGTGGATACTTCTGGCCTCCAGATTCTCAACCTCCAATTAAATCAGGACAGTTCTGTTTTTATCTGTTTTATATACTTGAGGTCAGAGACAAATTTTATTTGGGGGAGAAAAAAAAAAAGATTCTGCTGCAAACCAAGAAAGGGAGACTGAAAAACCCCTTGGGCCATGTGAAATCTAAGAGCCCCTGTCACCTCTGACATTTTTTGTTAATCTCTAAATATGATTAACCTGGAGACTCCAGGTGGCAGGGGTTTTAGTAGCAGTTTCTAAATGTTTTCTTCTTTCTAATTTTTATTCAGTTGCTCTTTATTTTTTATTCAGGGCTGGATAAAAATAAACAAGAGTTATTACCCTAATGTCTGTATTAGCAATATTGATCCACTTATCCAGGTCAAAGTACTTAGAATAAACTCCATGGAAAAGCAATGCTTCACTTAAGGGTGCCTTTGTTAAAGGGGAGTATTAACTCTTTTGCCCACAAGGAAAAGAAGTAAGTCAAAAGGGCTTGTAATAACATTGACATTCATCAATATTTAATTGGGTTTTTTTTTCCTGTTTTAGTCTGAACTTCTTCCTCCAAAAGCACAAAGCAATGAAATCAATATATGACTTAAACAGGAAAAGCACATAGTCTAACAGTTTAGTGCCTCTAGAGACACCCTCTAGATAAGACTCCTGCAGGATAAGATTGTACATTGCGTGTAAATGAACTGGAAGGCAGAACTCTTAAAACACCAGGGTAGGTCTCCCGCTAGTGGAAGCACAGAGCTGCACACCAAATGCTGACAAAAAGTTACACCCAGGACTCTTCTTAACTTGATGGAAAAGAATACTAACGAAATATCCTTCCAGAGGTGGCAAGGAGCTAGAAAGAGTTAGAAGAAATGACAGCTACTAAGCTAAAAATTATCTATGTATCCAGTTTCACACATATATATTTTAGGAATTAAAAATGAATAAAGAATTTTAGAAAACTATCAAAAACTACCTGTTTTCCAAGAGGTTAGCGTTATTAGCACAAATCCAGATGTCATAAATTTCTTTTTCCTGATAATTAGTAGACGGAGGCAAGACTCTCCATTTAAGGCAAAGATCTAAAATAATCAAAACAAAACCATGTACATACAAGAAAGACCACAATCAGAAGTGAATCTAACGTAGTAAGATGTCAGGTTGCATATACCGAAAGTATGAGGTATTTCAATCCAAAGACAAGTGAATCCTTGATCATATACCATTATATTTGATGGCACAAATAGTTCAGGATTCTATGAGCTACCCTAGGACACCATCAATAAATTATTATTGTTGCTGCTGTTATTATTATTATCGCCATTATTGCTTAAGTTCTTTCCAGTTGGTTTCTACTAGTTTCAGCCAGAAGAATCTTAATAGGTCCCTCTTCACCTCTTCCCAAACCATATGAAGAGCTCCAGTGACCTGACTCTCCCATTTTTTCTGACCTATTATCTATCTGCCAACAATACCACTGTTCATCTCCAACCACATGACTAACATAACAAGGAAAATCAAGCTTTCTCTACCATTTACACATAGTTCCTTGCTCTGCATTGCTTTTTTTTTTTTTACATCTCTTATCCTACTCTCCAGTCTACAGTCTTAACTTCTTTATCTCTTTCTCCCTTTCAGTCCCTTCTGGTTTTTAGGACTAAGGCACTCTACTCTCCCCAGGCTATTCTTTTAATCCTCAGTTCCCTCCAGACCCACTGTTAATGGCTCTTGGGTAAATACTTCCCTCTGCTCATATAAGATGGAGGCAGTTTGCACAGTGGTTAAGAATCTGAATAGCCCAGAAAATTAAAGTTATGGCAAACTCACTCATTTTTGTAATTCCCACAACCAATACCTACATCTCACTGCATCTGGCAACACAACAGCAAGCACCAGTTTTTAATAGAGTAGCCCTCACATTAAATAAAACCATCACAGACTATGTTGTACAGTTATATTGTTAATTTTCCTTTGAAATGTAAAATATTTTAAGCTTTTTTTTTTTTGGTCAAAAGTGGTAACAACATACAAATACAAACCTTTTTGTAGTTGTAAGATTTAGCTTATAAATCGTTCAAATTGAAGTGAAAGATTACCAGGTCATTGTTAATGACTTAGTCTATTAAGAATATGTGTATTTTTGTAAAGGAAAAGCACTTGTAGATATTTAATCAGTACTATATGTCTGTTTTGAAGAAATAAAATGCTGCTTAGAGATTCTCTTTAAATATTTTTTATTTTTGTGCTCAAATGTATTTTCTGTTGATCTATGGAATGTTCTGTACAAAGCTGTATGGTTGTACTGTTGGGCTAGACACTTGTGTTTTTTAAAATCTGTACTTAGCCAAATGTATCTGACCATATTAAAATATAGTATCTTTGTTATTAAAAATTTGATTGCAAAAAAGAAAAAAAGAATCTGAATAGCTCCACAATGACTACCTCTATAACTCAGAAAAATTACTGTGCTATGTTTCAGCATCATCATCTGTAAAAAGAGATTAATATTACTACTTACCTAAAAGAGTTCCTGAGGATTATATGATATAGAAACAATGATAAAAGCCAACACTGCTAGGTATTATCTGTGATGGTTACTTTTATGTGTCAATTTGATGGGGCCAAGGGGTGTCTGGATATTTGGTCAAACATTATTGTGAGTGTATCTGTGAGGATGTTTTGGATGAGATTAACATTTGAGCTGGTAGAATGAGTAAAGCACACTGTCTTCCCTAATATGGGTGGGCCTCAACAAATCAGTTGAAGGCCTGAATAGAGGGAAAAAAAAAAAAGCTGACACTCTTGCAAGTAAGAAGAAACCTCTGACTGTCTTGAACTGAGACATCAGTTTTTTTCTGCCTTCAGACTAGAACTAAAACATCGGCTCTTCCTGGGTATTGAGCCTGTCAACATTTACACT
The DNA here is from genome assembly GCF_003031525.2 of Neophocaena asiaeorientalis asiaeorientalis. Taxonomy (NCBI): domain Eukaryota; kingdom Metazoa; phylum Chordata; class Mammalia; order Artiodactyla; family Phocoenidae; genus Neophocaena; species Neophocaena asiaeorientalis. The sequence goes on along the minus strand of NW_020185333.1, from coordinate 5,571,372 downwards.
GGAACTACATCATCAGGTCTTCTGGTTCTCAGGCCTTAAGACTCAAACTGGAATTAAACCAATGGCTCTTCTAGGTCTTCAGCTTGCTGACTACAGATCTTGGGAGTTGTCAGCCTCCTTAATCATGTGAGCCAATTTCCTATAATTAATATCTATCTAACTATCCATCCATCCGTCCATAAATCTATCTATCCTATTGGTTCTCTTTCTCTGGAGAACCCTAATACACTATCCCAAGCACTTAGTAAACTTTACATGTGTGAATTAATTGTATTTTCACAAAACTTCATGATGTAACTACAAATACTAACCTCATTTTATAAATAAGAAAACTGAGGCTTAGAGAAGTTAAGGAATTTACCCAGTTTCACACAGCTCTCAGGTACTGGAGATTGGATTCTGACAGTACCTTGCACATATCAAAAACACTGTCATTTTTAGCCAGTAATATTATCATCCAATAGGCTGTTGCATATAGTCATCAATTTCCTCAGTTATACCTTCTAAGCATCTGTCTGTCATTTGTGTTCCTCTTAAATCTCACTGCCATGCCTTTATTCAGACATTTACAGTTTCTCACCTGGATCCTGGATTATGCCAGTAGTCTCATCAGAGGTCTCACCCAACCTCTGCTCTAGCCCTCCTCCAAATCATCCTGCACTAAGCTGCCACAGCAACCTTACTACAAGTGACATCTAACCAGTCAGGTCCTCTTTGGACCACCCCAGGCTCAAGGCTGGGGAGGTGTTCCCTTGGCCCTGTGTAAATAGCTACAGGGTGATATTTTGTTTGCTTGACCACCTTCCCCACTGAATGGCCGATTCCCTGCAGACAGTAGAGACACATAATAAGTGTTCAATGCTTCAATGATATCACTCTCCTTCTGAAAAACTTCTGGTGCCTCTCCATTGCTTATTAAAGTAAAAACTCCTTATCCTGGCATTCAAGGCCATTTAGCATGTTTACTCAACCTAACAGTTTTGTCTTTTGTTATTTATTCATCATTCATTCAGTCAGTAGTCAATTACTAAGTACCTACTCTTATTTAACATAGTGTTAAGTATTAAAAATAGAAAAATGACTGTTTCTATTGTCCACCACAAAAATATTAGCTGAAGCATACACCTGATATTAACACAGATTTCCAGCTACGTCTCTGCCCTTCAAAAGTCTACTTTAGGGCTTCCCTGGTGGCGCAGTGGTTGAGAGTCTGCCTGCCGATGCAGGGGACACGGGTTCGTGCCCCGGTCCGGGAAGATCCCACATGCTGCGGAGCGGCTGGGCCCGTGAGCCATGGCCGTTGAGCCTGCACATCCGGAGCCTGTGCTCCGCAATGGGAGAGGCCACAACAGTGAGAGGCCTGTGTATCGCAAAAAAAAAAGTTTACTTTAAACACCATGGCAAAGCTACCTCTGTCATGAAGCCTTGCTTTAATCTCCTCCTCTCCCCTTTCTTTGAACCCTCAAACAACTTGGGCCTCTTTTACATCATTTACACTATTTTCACCTCTATTACAATTATTTTCATACTCATCTTAACCTTTCTCCTAGACCCTAATCTCCTTAGAAGCGAAAACCCTGTCTTACCCACCTTTGTCTTCCTCATGCCCTATTTTTTAACACAACAACTTGCATATTAGGCTCTCACTAAAAGTTTGCTAATTGGAATGAAATTTAACACTCACCACACTGAATAATGAATGGGATGGCCATGGCTTGTCTTCTTTGATATTGAATAGAATCTGAAGATTTCTCCATGTCCTTATTATTCAGGTATCCAAGTTCATTCCAAAACAATGTTAGATTTCTATTACCTAAAAAAAAAGAAAGAAAAAAACAGGTAAAGAATAATGAAAGAAAATAAAATCAGTAAGATAAAGATGATAATAAGCAAAGGGAAATTTGGATATAAACACATGTATATACAATACGATCTCGAACATGTAAAAACTAATACATATACAAAAATGTGATTAAAATATTTGACACTGGTTTCCTCTGAGTATGGGTGAAATTTGTTTTCTGCTTTACACTTTCTTACATTTTTCCAAACTATATGTAATAAATATGCAACATCTTTATAATAAAACTGAATACAATTGCAGTTATAAAAATAATACGCACTTTTATTTTTGCAATAAAATACATTGACACTTAAAACTTTTTTCTTAAATACTCCTAGGAGAGACTGCACTGATTAAACTTAAAAGCCACCCTTAAGACTATTGATACAAATATTTATCATCTTGTCTCACAGTCAGAGTTTCTATTTTATCTCTGGTTCCCTTCTCTTCCAGTCTCTATTGTTTATGCCCTACCCTTGCCCTAGATTCTAAACTTCCTCCTTGCTTAGAACAGTACTTGTCATGGAGGCCCATTCAGGAGTCCTCCTTAAGAGGCTGTATTCTTATCTGTTGATCCAGCAATTGCACTGCTAGGAATCTTCCCTACAAACATACAACACAATGGCCGTATATATCATAGCACTGTTTGAATAGAAAACAAAAAAAAACCCTGGAAACAAGGTAAAAGTCCAGATTAGGGAACTGATAAATCCCATTTTCAAACAAGGGAACATTAGATAAACTTTAAAACACGGAGTTAGAGCTAAATATATTATTGCATCAAGATCTCCAAGACAGAGTTTTAATAATAATTTTTTTAAAAGATGTAAAACAGCAAACCTAGTATAATCAGCTTTTGTAATGTAAAAACAGAGCATATACATATAAAATTTTGAAGGGCACACTTTTCTTTTCCTAAAAGGACACAAAAGAAAGTTTTAGTAGTGGATACCATTGGAGAAAGGACAGAGGTAGAGAGGAAGGCAGGGGAAGGAAATTTCACTTTTCTTTTTTTACTTTCTGAACACTTTGAGTATTTTTACATGTGCATGTATTACTTTAAAAATACTTTTTTGAAAAAAGCACCCACATTTACCGTTCTGTCCAATATGGTAACCAACTGACCACATGTGGCTACTGAGCATTGAAATGTGGCAGATACAGGACATTTCATCAATGTACAAAGTTCAAAGAGTAATATTCTAAAATATATACCTTGGAAATAAAATATACGAAATAGGGCCAGCCTTACATCAACCTTAACAATTGACTGTGTAATCCAGGCAAAATACCAATAAACGTCTTTACACTTTCCTATACCTTTTAAAATTTAGGTTCAGAATGCTATGTGCCTTTAAGACCAGCAGGGAAGGAACTCAGTGTGTTCAAAAGGGGCTTTGCAATTGAGCTGGGCTGACAGCTACCCTCACGAATTCCCTTGTCTCCTACCTTGTTTCTTCACAAAATCCCTACCAGCTCTTGCCTCAGATTTCCCTTTGGATTCTGCTTCTTGGGCTTTTCTCAACTCAGACTCTTGGTTTTCTGCTCTTGGCTCAGCATTTGGTATTGGCCCAGCCCAGACTCCACTTTTTCGCTGCACACCAGATCCTGAAACACTCTTTAGTGTCTGGAGAAGGCTCGTGAGACCTTGTTCTCTGATTTCCACATGAACTACTCAGTTCTTATTATGTCAAGGCAGGAAGTGCTGTAGATTAAAGTCAGGTGACTTTGAGTGCTGTCTACCACAGACTTATTGTGTAATTGCGGGAAAGCCAGTAAATTTTCTTATCCATAAAGTGAGTGTTAACAATAACTTGCCTTACATGGTTATCACTAAGAATAAATATGAAGGTGCATTAAAAACAGTAGTGCTGTGCAGAAATTTAAGTTACTGCTGCTCTGTATTTGTTCTCTCTCTAAATGTTACTTCCCCAAGAAGACCTCACCTTTGCAAACAAGGAACTGTGCTTTATCACTATGCATGCCCTCAACTCAGAGCTCAGCAACCTGCACCTAATAAGCCCTCAAAAAATCTTGCTGCCATTCTTGATAAAATAGCTCATTAATGTTTTGTTTGGGATAAAATGGAAGTGAAATAGCATCTCTCCCTGAAAATATTAACTAATCACAGTTAACACAACCCAGCAAACTTATAAAACGAACATCAACTGTGAATCCCAAAATAAACATTTTAAGAGCGATAAAACTACTAGCATGTTAGAAACACAGGCACATGCCTCTCAAGGGTGGGGTGATACCTGCTCTGTGGTCACACCACTCTTACAATGCTTACACGTTACATTTCAGTTCACTTTATGTCTATTTTCCCTCTAGAAAGTGAAATCCTTGAAGACAATGGCTATGTTTAGGATCTTGCTTTCAGTAGCTGACACTCAGAGCTTAATGTTTACTTATAAGACTAAATAATACTAAAGAATTACTGGCTATCAAAGATATAAATGAGAACACTCAGTAGCCCAACATCTAATGACCAGGACTGATAGAAGATATTATACTATTCAAAGTAGATATCAGGACAAAGGAAATAACCAGAGATATTCAATCTGGGAATCAGAAATTGCTTTTCCTAACTGCCAATGGAACTTTTTTTTCCCTTCAGATAGCAGCTACTCCAATACGCATAATTTATAATATGTTATTAAAACAAATTTCCATGGAGTGGACCCTGAAGACTAGGTAGATGCTTCAGCAAGTGGATAAGTAAGTTGGCCAGAGAAACGGCAGTAGGAGGAAACATATCACACCAGTGTCTGTTTTCTTTCATGTGTTACTCAGTCTCTAGAGATTTATACAACTAACCTGAGAAAAAAATTCCTCCCATACAAGGGAACCCCCAAAAGTCTATCAGTGGATTTTTCAGCAGAAACCTTATAGATCAGGCAAGAGTGGGATAATATAATCAAAGTGCTGAAAGAAAAAAATAACCTGCCAACCATGAATACATTACCTGTATTGAAGCTATCCTTCAGAAATGAGGGAGAAATAAAGAATTTCCCAAACAAACAAAAGCTGAGGGAGTTCATTACTAGACCTGCCTTACAAGAAATGCTAAAGGAAGTTCTTCAAGCTGAAATGAAAGGAAACTAATTAGTAACTTAAAAATGTGAAAATATAAAACTCACTGGTAAGGGTAAGTATATAGTCAAATTCAGAATACTCTAATTCTATAATGATGGTATATAAATCACTTAACTCTAGTATAAAGGTTAAAAGACAAAGTATTAAAACCATAGCTACAATATTTATTAATGAATACACAATATTAAAATATGTAAATTGTGAAATAAAGAACATAAAATGCTTGTGGGGGGAGGGAGTAAAACAGTTGAGTTTTATATGTGATAGAAGTTAAGTTGTTGTAAACTTAAAATTGAGTGTTATAACTATAACATGTTTTATGTATGCCTCATAACCACAAAGCAAAAACCTATAGCAGATGTACAAAAGATAAAGAGAAAGGATTCAAAGTATAATACTACAGAAAATTATCATATCACAAAGGAAGAGACCAAGAGAGGAAGAAAGAAACAAAGGAACTACAGAATAGCCAGAAAACAATTAATAAGATGGCAATAGTAAATCCTTATCTATCAATAATTACTTCAAATTAAGTGGATTAAATTCTCCAATCAAAAGACGTAAAGTGACTGAATAGATAAAAACCAAGACCCAACTATATGATGTCTATAAAAGACTCACATCAGTTTTAAGGCCACACATAGGCTCAAACTGAAGTGATGGAAAAAAAGATACCATGCAAATGGAAACCAAAAGAGAGCATGGGTAGCTATACTTATATCAGACAAAACATACTTTAAGTCAAAAACTGTAGGAAGAGAAAAAGAAGGTTATTATTTAACGATAAAGAAGCTGATTCATCAAGAGGCTATTAACAATTGTAAATACATACACCCAACATCAGATCACCTAAATATATTAAGCAAATATTAACAGATCTAAATGGAGAAATAGACCACAATGCAATAATAGTAGGGGTCTGCATTACCCTTCTTTTAACAATGGATAGGTCATCCAGAGATAAAATTATAAGAAAAAATGGACTTGAACTATACATTAGATAAAATGGACCTAACAGACATACACACAATATTTCATCCAATAGCAACAAAATAAACATCCTTCTCAAATGCATATGGAATATTCTCCAGGATAGATCATACATTAGGTCACAAAATAAATCTTAACAAATTTACAAAGATTGAATCATACCAAGTATCTTTTCTGACCATAATGAAACTAGAAATCAACAAGAGGAAGAAAGCTGGAAAATTCACAAATAGGTAGAAATTAAATGATGGACTACTGAACAACCAAGGAGTCAAAGAGGAAATCAAAAGGGCAAAGGAAACAACCCATTTACCATCACATCAAAAAGAATAAAATACCTAGGAATAAATCTACCTAAGGAGGAAAAAGACTTATACTCTGAAAACTATAAGACACTGATGAAAGAAACTGAAGATGACACAAACAAATGGAAAGAAATACCATGTTCTTGGATTGGAAGAATCAATATTGTTAAAATGACCATACTACCCAAGGCAACCTAAAGATTCCATACAGTCCCTATCAAATTACCAATGGGGTTTTTCACAGAACTAAACAAATAATTTAAAAATTTGTATAGAAATACAAAAGACCCTGAAGAGCCAAAGCAATCTTGAGAAAGAAGAACAGAGCTGGAGGAATCAGGTTGCCTGATTTCAGACTATACTACAAAGCTACAGTCATCAAAACAGTATGGCAGTGGCACAAAAACAGAAATAGAGATCAATGGAACAGAACAGAAAGCCCAGAAATAAACCCATGCATAGCGATAAACACCTACATTAAGAAACAAGAAAGATCTCAAATAGCCTAATTTTATACCTCAAGGACGTAGAAAAAGAAATAAGCCCAAGTTAGCAGAAGGGAAAAAAGAGCAAAGATCAGAACAGAAATAAATGAAATAGAGAACAGAAAACAATAGAAAAGATCAATGAAACTAAGAGCTGCTTTTTGAAAAGATAAACAAAAATGTTAAACTGTTAATAAGACTAGCTAAGAAAAACAGTGAAGACTCAAATAAATAAAGTCAGAAATGAAAGAGGGGACATTACAGCTGATACAACAGAACTATCAATACAAAGGATCTTAAGAGACTGCTATGAACAATTATATGCCAACAAATTATATAACCAAGAAGAAATGGGTAAATTCCTAGAAACATACAAACTACCAAGACTGAATCATGAAGAAATAGAAAATATGAACAGACCAAGAGTGAGTAAAAAGATTGAATCAGTAATCAAAAATCTCCCAGCATTTTTTGATTGGGTTTTTTTTTTTTTTTTGATATTGAACTGCATGAGCTGTTTGTATATTTTGGAGATTAATCCCTTGTTGGTTGCTTCATTTGCAAATATTTTGTCCCATTCTGAGGGTTGTCTTTTTGTTTTCTTTATGGTTTCCTCTTCTGTGCAAAAGCTTTTGAGTTTAATTAGATCTCATTTGTTTATCTTTGTTTTTATTTCCATTACTCTAGTTGGTCAATGAAAAAAGATCTTGCTGCTATTTCAAAGAGTGTTCTGCCAAAGTTTTCATCTAAGAGTTTTATAGGGCCTGGCCTTACATTTAGGTCTTTAATCCATTTTGAGTTTATTTTTGTATATGGTGTTAAGGAGTGTTCTAATTTCATTCTTTTACATGTAGCTGTCCAGTTTTCCCAGCATCACTTATTGAAGAGACTGTCTTTTTCTCCAGTATACATTCTTGCCACCTTTGTCATAGATTAGGTGACCATAGGTGCATGGGTTTATCTCTGGCCTTTCTATCCTGTTCCATTGATCTATAGTTCTGTTTCTGTGCCAGTACCATACTGTTTTGATGACTGTAGCTTTGTAGTATAGTCTGAGGTCAGGAAGTCTGATTCCTCAGCTCCATTTTTCTTTCTCAAGATTGCTTTGGTTATTTGGGGTCTTTTGTGTTTCCGTACAAAAAATGGGCATAAGATCTAAATAGACATTTCTCCAAAGAAGACATACAGATGGCCAAATAGCACATGAAAAGATGCTCAACATCACTAATTATTAGAGAAATGCAAACCAAAACTACAATGAGGTATCACCTCACACCGGTCAGAACGGCCATCACCAAAAAATCTACCAACAGTAAATGCTGGAGAGGGTGTGGAGAAAAGGGAACCCTCCTACACTGTTGATGGGAATGTAAATTGGTGTAGCCACTATGGAGAACAGTATGGAGGTTCCTTAAAAAACTAAAAATAGAACCACCATATGACCTAGCAATTCCACTCCTGGGCATATACCCAGAGAAACCCATAATTTGAAAAGATACATGCACCCCAATGTTCATTGCAGCACTATTTACAATAGCCAGGACATCTAAGCAACCTAAATGTCCATCAACAGAGGAATGGATAAAGAAGATGTGGTACATACATACAACAGAATATTACTCGCCATAAAAAAGAATGAAATAATGCCATTTATGGTAACATGGATGGACCTAGAGATTGTCATACTGAGTGAAGTAAGTCAGACACAGAAAGACAAACATCATATGATATCACTTATATGTGGAATCTAATAAAAAGGGTACAAATGAACTTATTTACAAAACAGAAGTAGAATCACAGATGTAGAAAACCAACTTATAGTTACCAGGGGATAAGGGGCAGGAGGGATAAATTGGGAGACTGGGATTGACATATACACACTACCATATATAAAATAGGTAACTAATAAGAACCTGCTGTATAGCACAGGGAACTCTACTCGATACTCTGTAATGGCCTATATGGGAAAAGAATCAAAAAAAAAAGTGGATATACGTATATGTATAACTGATTCACTTTGCTGTACGCCTGAAACTAACAGAACATTGTAAATCAACTATATGTCAATAAAACATTTTTTAAAAAATCTCCCAACAAATAAGAAGCCCAGGACCAGATGGCTTCAGTGGTGAATTTTATCAAACATTAAAGAAGTGAATACGTATCCTTCTCTATCTCTTCCAAAAAACTGAAGAGGAGGACACCCTTCCAAACTCATTTTATGAGGTCTGTATCACCCTGATTCCAAAACCTGATAAGGACACTATAAGGAAAGAAAAGTATAGGCTAATATCACTGGTGAACATAGATGCAAAAATCCTCAACGAAACAAAGCAAACCAAATTCAACAGAACAATAAAAGGATCATGCGGTATTTATCCCTGGATGCAAAAACAGTTCAACATACCTAAATCAATAAATATGACACACTACATTAATGGAATGAAGACTAAAAATCATATGATCATCTCAATAGGTACAGAAAGAGCATTTGACAAAATTCAACACCAATTTATGATAAAAACTCTCAACAAATGAATTATAGAAACTATGTACCTCAACATAATGAAGGCCATAGACAACAAGCCCACAGCCAACATCATACTTAACAGTGAAAAGTTAAAGTTTTTCTTCAAGATCAGGAATAAGACAAGGATATCCAATTTTGCCACTTCTATTCAACATAGTACTGGAAGTCCTAACCAGAGCAATTAGTCATGAAAAAAGAAATAAAAGGCAACCAAATCAGAAAGGAAGAAGTTAAAATTTTCTCTGTTTGCAGATGACATAATAGTATATATGCAAAACCTAAAGACTCCACCAAAAAACTAAACAAGGAATTCAGTAAAGTTGCAAGATACAAAATCAACATACAAAAATCAGTTGCATCTCTGTCACTAACAATGAACTATCTGACAGAGAAATTAAGAAAGCAATTTCATTTACAATAGTATCAAAAACAATAAAATACTTAGGATTAAATTTAACCACGGAGATGAAAGACCTATACACTGAAATCTATTGACTGATGAAAAACACTGAAGACATAAATAAATGGAAAGATATCCTGTGTTCTTTGATTGAGAGAATATTTGATTGAAAGAATATGTCCATACTACTCAAAGCAATCTATAGATTCAATGCAATCCCTATGAAAATTACTATGACATTCTTCATAGAAGTACAAAAAACAATACTGAAACTTGTGTGTAACCACAAAAGACCTTGAATAGTCAAAGCTATCTTGAGAAAGAAGAACAAAGTTGGAGACACCACACTTCCTAAGTTCAAGTTATAACAAAGCTATAGTAATCAAAACAGTATGGGACTGGCATAAAAATAGACACATTGACCAGTGGAATAGAATAGAAAGCCTAGAAATAAACCTACACATATATAGCCAACTAATCTTTGACAAGGGTGCCAAGAACATACATAAAGAACATTCTTTTCAATAAATGGTGGGAAAACTGGATATACTCACAAAAGAATGAAACTATTTTATACCACTCATAAATATTAACCCAAAATGAATTAAAGACTTAATTGTAAGACCTGAAGCCATAAAGTTCCTGGAAGAAAACATACAAAAAGCTCTCCTTGACATTGGTCTGGGTGATGATTTTTTTTTGATATGACACTAAAAGCACAAGCAAAAAAAAAAAAAAGTGGGACTATATCAAACTGCAGTCTCTATATAGCAAATGAAACAATCAAAAAATTAAAAGGTAACATACAGAAGGGGAGAAAATATCTGCAAGTAATTTATATGATAAGGGGTTAATACCTAAAATGTACAAAGAACTCACACAACTGAATAACAACAACAAAAAAACTCTTACTGAAAAATGGGCAAAAGACCTGAATAGACAGTTTTCCAAAAAAAGACATACAAATGGCCAACAGGTACATGAAAAGGTACTCAACATCACGAATAATCAGGGAAGTGCAAATCAAAACCACAATAAGATATCACTTCATACCTGTTAGGATGGCTATTATCAAAAAGAGAAGATAAAACAAATGTTGGGGATGTGGAGAAAAGGGAAGCCTTGTGCACTGTTGGTGGGAATGTAAATTGGTATGAGCATTATGGAAAACAGTATGGAGTTTCCTCAAAAATTAAAAATATAACTATTATATGATCCAGAAACCCACTTCTGGGTATATATCTGAAGAAAATGGAATCGGTATCTTGAGAAGATATTTGCACTCCCATGTTCATTGCAACATTAGTCACTACAGGCAAGATATGGAAATATGGAAACCACCTAAGTGTCCAACGATGGTTGAATGGTTGAAGAAAATGGTGTGTGTGTCTGTGCACATGCGTGCTAGAGAGAGAATAAAATATTATTTAGCCAAAAATGTTGAAGATCCTGCCATTTGCTATAAGAATGAATGTGGAGGTCATTACTACTAAATGAAATAAGCCAGACAACAATATATGATATGACTTATATGTGGAATCTAAAAATAATAATAATAAAGTTGAACTCATAAAAACAAAAAGTAGAATGGTGGTTGCTGGCAACTGTGGGCCAGAGGTAATGGGGAGAGGTTGGTCAAAGGGTACAAGCTTTCAGTTATAAACTCAGTAAGTTCTGAGGATCTAATGTACAGCATGGTGACTATAGTTAATAATACCATATTGCATACCTGAAATTTGCTAAGAGAGTAGATCTTAAGCATTCTTACCCCCCACACATGCAACAAGGTGACGTGACAGATGTTTTAATTAACTTGACTGTGGTAAATATTTCACAAGTATTTCATGAATCGTCATGTTGTTCACTTTATAAACATACATGATTTTTTTTGTCAATTATAGCCCAATAAACCTGGAAAAAAATTCTTGTCTATCCTAGTCTAGCAAGAAATAGTAAAATTAATAATAAAATTTATTAAACTAGGTTGGCCTTAACATATGAAGTGGTATACAATTATGGATATTTTTAATATATGGTTTTAATAAACTATTTTTCGTTAATGTGTATTAATGAAGGTTTTTAAATTGCCCTTTCATCAAGAAGTCAATTAAGAGCAAAAAAGTGAAATTTCAAAATATGAAAAAGTACTTGACTTTTAAAAATACATCTTAAATATTTCCACCCAATGGAGAATGTTATGTAGGTAACCCAAAATTTATTAATTTCATAATTATATTATTTTAACAACCTCAAGGTATTCTGATTTTAAAATTTAGTTTATATTTATAAACAGGAAATATTTATAAAATTATAGAATACATACCTTGAGACTTTTGTTTGAATAATCAACAAGCTTGTTAAATTAATGGAATAATCAGGGATCAATGCACACAATTAAAGTCCTGATTTCTAGAATAAGTATCTGAGAAAAGCTGTGAAAATTTAATTTATTGCTATGTATGGAGTACTGTATTCAGAAGATTCCTAACATTTAAATTAATTTGATTAATTTTTCAGAAGCCTCTTAAAACCAGGGAAAAATAGTGGGAACTAGTGCAATAACTTACTAAAAAAATTGTCAAAAACCAGTAACTAAAAGAGCAGTTCACGTAGATTTTGCCTCTTAAAAAGAGGAGAAATGTAACAGCCTCCTAGATGTCAGTTTCATATCTATTCATAGAATGTATAATGACATTCAGGGAATCAGTTAGCCAAGTGGAGAAGTAATAAAATTCAGTAATAAACTACCAAAGCAAAGCTTTGATGTTTTCAATCAAAATAAGGAAACCTAAAACGGTTTATGAAATCAAAGCACCAGGAAAATCTTAAGATGGAGAAGGTATTTAAATGAGGTCCCTACCTTCAGGTAGCTCTGCATCTAAATAGATGATTATATTCTATTTTCAAAGATCTCAAATAGAAATTACACATCCATTCTCAGAGGACTGTTGATCATACCTCCTCCTCTGTTGAATATTGTCCTATTTGTCATTACCTTAGCTAAGCTAGACATGAGACTCTTGCTAAGCTGATTCATGGTGTGATCATTTATGGCATCTCTGGGTTAGGGATAGCAAACTGGTTTCAACTGATACGCCAACTCCCATCAGCTGGTAGTGAAGCCTGTACACTCTTGAGGCCAGCGGCCACTTATCAGGAAGAACTGCCATGATGGCTAGAGAATGTGTGGTGCATTTGAGATGAGAGAAGGCCTATATGATCACTTCCCAAAGAAGTCTATTTAAATTGAGGCGAGATGGGGGCTTCCCTGCTGGCGCAGTGGTTGAGAGTCCGCCTGCCGATGCAGGGGACACAGGTTCGTGCCCCGGTCCAGGAGGATCCCACATGCTGCGGAGCAGCTGGGCCCGTGAGCCATGGCCACTGAGCCTGCGCATCCGGAGCCTGTGCTCCGCAACGGGAGAGGCCACAACAGTGAGAGGCCCGCGAACCACAAACAAAATAAAAATAAAAAACCAAAAAAATTGAGCCGAGATGAAACAAGGCAAGATGTCTTCAGTGGTGCTGAAGGTGCTTCCAGCGCCATTCTTTCTCTTGGCTCATACATGTGGCAGAGTGGGGTTGGGTCAGTCTCATGGTACAGTACAGTCAATGGCAGAAGTAGGTGGCAGCTGCAGTCAGAATACCTTACCTTCTCCACTCTACCGTGAACACAGCAGACTCCACAGACTCCAGGAATCTGCGGAGTTGGTCCAACTTCATAGTAAGGTCATTACTTCACCTGACAATGCCGCATCATTTTCGCTTGTTCCATATCAGCTGCTTCCCACGAGGATCTCCTTAAGCTGCAAAAATGATTTCAGAACCACCCCCTGCTCCCGACTTGAGAAAATACATGATGACAAAAAATAAATAAATAAATCATGAATTTAATCATACTTCTGTGTGATTTTACATCTTACTACCCACAACTACATCTATACGTATTTGAAAAACTGTAGCATGTACATGTACAAGACATAATGCCATCTTAGACAATCACTGGTAGCCAGGGATTCAAGGACTCCAAGCCACCCTCTAAGGTCCCCTAGGGCTTCCTGCCTACCAGTTCAGAACCACATCATTCTGCACACTGGAGACTAGAAGGAAGATGGATGGAGGTCTCAGGGTGACAAACTTTCAAAAACAAACCTCAGGAGAGTTAGGTTTCTACTGGTTCTTTCCTCATAAAGGAACAATTTTACTTTCCCTTTTTAGGTTATACTTTTATTTCGTCATGTTCATAGCTTTCTTTAGATATACTCATTTTTTCTTACTCTTTCTAAAATGTGGAAATCAAAATTAGACATAATAATAGAAATATATTCATAAAACATTCTGTGTTATCATGGGCAATAGCTTAGTTAGCTACCTAAGTCTCCTCAATACCTGGATTAGCATAATTTTTCTTTCTACCAGGACTCTCTTTACCTTACTCAGACATACACAAAGCCCCCTAACTGACTTAATGGTCTCAAAAGTGTAAAGACTCTTTTTGCTGCTGTTAATACAACTTGTGTTTAATTCTGATTGCACTGTCTTAATATCAGAGTCATTAGATACAGCTTACTCTTTCTTCTAAGGTACACATATACAGACTAATGAAGAGAGTTTTGAGGTCTTGCTTCTGGTATGGCAGAGAAAAATCAAAGTGTAAGAATCCAAGTGTATTTAATTCCAGACAAAAGAAGAAGGGCTGGCTTTTTCATATTTTATTTGCAATATAGGTGAGATCCTCTGAGATATTTTAGCAAGAAACTTCATTGTAGATGTAAAAAATGTCATTATCATGATAATAATACAAGTACAGTCAGAAAGAAAAGGAAGTGTAAGTGCTGTCAATGGTGATAATTTCAATTACCAGGTGAAAGCAGTGTAAATGGATAAAATCTAAGAATGTGATCATTTTTAAAAAACAGAAATCTATCCACTGAACTCCTGAACCATCCTGCTGTTTTCTGGGAGCTGGCACAAAGTAACAACTTTAAACAGAATACCTATTTATGCCATATAAATCAGTTAGGCAAATGTCTATAATGTTTTTTAATATTTTAATTGTATCTCTAACTCCTCTCAAATCAAGCTTTCAGCCAACGTAATTTGTTTAGTCATATAGAGTTCTATTGTTTCTGCTCTCAAATAGTAAATTACCAACTAACATGGGTAACCAAATAGTAGATGAAAAAAGTTTTTCTTTACAGAAGTATCAGAGTTAATAATCAAAGAAAATATGAAAGAATTAGAATATAAGATTTTGGAAGTCTTAAGGGATCTGAGCTTTGATCATTAACTGTTAATATCATTAAAAGAGAGACAATCGAATGACTTATGGCCCCTGATGGAACACACTACCACCTCTGAAGCATCTTGATGAAACAACAACAAAAAAACACATCTGAATTTGGTCAAGCTGCTAGATTCTACCAATTTACAGAAATAAACAGAATGGAAGAATCTGTTAAACTACACCCAGTAATTCAGTCAGCAAAATTTAAACCATGAAAACTATAAGACAACGAACTCAGTTTTTCCTACAAATAAATTCCCCCTGCCAAAAAAAAGAGAGAGTGAGCAGTAAAGAGAAATATGAGGATGGGGTAGAGGGGCTATGAATTATAATAGAAAATAATACGAAATATAAAAGGTAGGCAGGATATTTTTATGATATTAAGTATTGGGCTTCTCTGGTGGTACAGTGGTTAAGAATCCGCCTGCCAATGCAGGGGACAAGGGTTCAAGCCCTGGTCCGGGAAGATCCCGCATGCCGCGGAGCAACTAAGCCCGTGCACCACAACTACTGAGCCTGCGCTCTAGAGCCTGCAAGCCACAACTACTGAGCCCATGCGCCACAACTACTGAGCCCACACGCCACAAGTAGAGCTTGTGGTGCCGCACACCTAGAGCCCGTACTCCGCAACAAGAAAAGCCACTGCAATGAGAAGCCCACACACTGCCACGAAGAGTAGCCCCCGCTCGCTGCAAGTAGAGAAAGCCCGTGCACAGCAACAAAGACCCAACGCGGCCAAAAATAAATAAATAAATTTATTTTAAAAGTTCTTCCATGTGAAAAAAAATACACACACACACACACACACACACACACACACACACACACACACACACGGATATAATTATAAAGTGTCTGGAATGTCCTTCATAACCCAGTTGTGGGGGAGTACGTGGGAGCATGGATAAAACCAGTTTGCCCAGAAGTTGATAACTGTTGAGGTTGGATGAAGGGTTTACGGATTTCATTTTCCTTAAATCTGTCTAATTTTGCAATTTCCCATATATATTACTTTACTAAGGCTGCCATAACAAAACACCACAGACTGGGTGGCTTAAACAACAGAGATTTATTTCCTCACAGCTCTAGAGGCTGAAAGCCCAAGATCAACGTGTTGGCAGGTTGGTTTCCTGTGAGGCCTCTCTCCACCTTCTCACTGTGTCCTCACATATTCTTTTCTCTGTGCGCACCCATCCCTGGTGTCTCTTCATGTGTCCACATTTCCTCTTTGTATAAGGACACCAGTGACATTGGATAGGGCCCAGCCTAACTGCCTCATTTAAAATTAATCACCTCTTTAAAGGTCCTATCTCCAAACACAATCACATTCTGGGGGTTTCTGGGAGTTAGGACTAAAACATATGAATTCAGGTGAGGCACAATTCAGCCCATACCACCATAATAAAAATGTTTTTAAATAAAAGATAAAATACAATATTTTAAAAATACAATAGAATAAATACATAAAATCCGTAACTTCAAAAACTGAATTTAAAAAAATGACTTGCTTCTCAACCTACACCTTCAAATAAACTTGTCTCAAGCCTCATCTTTCAGTACTTACACAGGCCTCCTCACTCAACGTGTGTATCCCTAGCAGAATGTTGTGTTTCACTTTTCTTGAAGTGCCTTCCTGAGATCTCAGAGACTTAAGTATATAATAAGAGAAACAAAATTTTGTTGTGAGCAGCTAGCTACATCTAGCTACTGGACTGTTACGAGCTGAACATCTGTGTCCCTCCTAAATTCCTATGTTGATGCCTAACTCCCAAGGTGATGGTATTTGGAGGTGGGGCCTTTGGGAAGTAACGAGGTCACTAGGGGGAGCCATCATGAATGGGATTGGTGCCCTTATAAGAATAGGGCAGAGAGCTCACTCACTCTTTTTCCACCATGGGAGGATACAACAAGATGTCAGCAGCCTGCAAACTGGAAGAAGGGCTCTCACCAGAACCCAGCCGTGCTGGCACCCTGATCTTGGACTTCCAGCCTCCAAAGCTATGAGAAATAAATTTACGTTGCTCATAAACTGGTCAGTCTATGGTATCTTGCTATAGCAGCCCAAATCTATTTTTAAAAGAATTATTCATCTAACAAATATTATCCCTTACTTTCAAAATTACACAAACTGAAAAATTAATATGGTTAATTGTCCTCACCCAGTGTCCCATTTCTACCTCATTGGAGGTCATCGGTGGAGGGCCAAGTGCTTGATTTCTGTATCCAGTGCAACAGGATTTAAATAAAATCAGAGAGAAAATATTGGCCAAACCTAACATATCAGGAAGAATAGCACATTAGGTAAAAGTCACCATTAGATTCCAAAAATGGTCCTGACAACATGAAAAAAATGAGCCTAATAAGGTAATAACATTTAATAGGAATAAATGTAGGATTCTACACTAGGGTCCAAAAACACTTACTGGAAAAATATAAAAGAAGTATGGCTTAACAAGAACACACATTAAACATTTTATTAAGAACTTTAATTGGTAATAAAGATACTGAAGGTCAATAATGTGCTTACTCAGAATATATTAGGCTATAGCAACAGAATTACAACTTAAAGAGATGATGATCCCATTTTATTCAAGGTTTCATCTGAACCTTTTGTTTCCAAGTAATAGACTTCACAAAAAATAATGTGAAAATGGTGAATATATTTAATGCCTTGTCAAATAAAGAATAACAACAGAACTTGGAAATGTAGGATAATATAAGACTGAAGAGAGACAGAAAACTTCAAATAGAGGGCTGTCATTTGAAAAGGCTTTAGACCTATCCTTCCTGGCCCCAAAGGGGAGAATGATGTTACCCTTGCTAACTCCTCCTTGAGGCCTTCTCTGGCCTCTAAACTGTGAGCTCCTGATCACTGGCTCCCACTTCTTCTTTGTTGGGCACCAATCCCATTTCTAATTGTGAAATTGCGTTAGCCCTGCTAGACTGTAAATTCCCAGAAAGGGTGGACCACATCTGATGTGTTGGTCCTATAACACTCCATGCCTGGCACAGACGAATGAGTAAAAGAACATATGAGAAACAGATTTGACATTAACATGTATTTTCTAACACAATTGTGCAAAGATTCATGGGCTGCCTCAAGAAGTAGCGATTTTTCTTTCATGGAAAACCCTTGTTCAGGCTTAAAGTGGCTTCCACTTGCCTAGGGCAGGGGTGCGTGAGGTAGAGGGGAATTAAAGCATGGGGTGGGAGGTAGTGACTCAATTAAATGATTTTTAACCTTCTTACCAACCTGAGGCCCTATGATTTGAGTGCTGCTAGGAAAGACTGTGCTTATTACATCATAGATTTCATTTTAGCACGTTAGCTATATTCTGATCCATTTCGGAAAATTTTAGTAATATGCTTCTACGTAATTGCTGCTGCTCAAACTCAAATTTCATTTGATATTTCCCTCTATCTTCTTCTTCTCCTTCTCTCCCTATTCCAAAAAGCTGCTGATTAATATTTCCATTTTGCTGTAAGGATGCATAAAGTTTCAGAAAACATAGTAGCAGACAGTGAGGTGAGGACAGACTCAAAGACAAGAAAAACGCTTCTGAGATTCTTAGCATGAACTGTGCCAAAAGTAAATGCAGATTTGACAAATGACACAAACGTCATTACCTCTCCATTCCCCTTTCTGCTGATTCGATTTTTACAAGGGCCCAATTTTCCACAGAAACTGATCAGACTTGCAGCAAATACAAAGACTGCATCTTTTATTTATAAGGCAAAAAATCTACCCAAATACTTTTCATTAAAATGCGTGTCCTGGAATACTAGCTTTCAGAGTATTAGTCAAGCATTACATAACTTTGCTTACTCCTGTGGGAATTAATAAGCAAAGACCTTGAAGGTCGATCTCCTCAGCACAGTTCCTGAGTCTACCAGTTCTGACCTTGATCACTTGATTCAGTTTGCTAATGATGTCTGGGGATGAAATTGCGAGATACGTGAGCAAATGCACATGCTCACTCACTGTCCTTTCTCCATTCTCTGCTCTCCTTCTAGAGGAACATCTTTTGTGAGAGTATCCTCTAGCCCTAAATCAATTCATAGACAATTATGGAATTAGGAAATCAACATGTTATTAACCATCAATAATTACAATACAAATATAACTTACTAATCTTGAATCTTGTTACATCTACTGAGAAGGTTTTGAAAAAGTTAGGTAGATAAGATAGAAACAGGAAGTTACATACAGGGGGGGAAGGCTGGCAAGTCACACCCTGGAGTTGAGAGTACAAAGTTGGGAGGTTACCCACACTCCACACAAAGGAGCTTCCAGAGAAAATATGAGGATGGGAGAAGTGACATAATTTTCAAATGCTCAGCGTTTTCTTTTTGAACCATGTCATGCTAGCACTTAAAGACCAGCAAGTAGATCATTGATTTATACCACCTCACCCTGTATATTCCTATGTGTTCTACAGCTTTAAGCACAGCCAGCCAAATAATGTAGTCATTCCTACATTTAGTAAAACTTCAAACATGTTTCTGAGAAAAAAAAAACACGTGAAACAGTATGTCTATGATAAGCAAAACACGTACTCTTCAGAGAAGTGCTTCTTAAACTTCAGTGTGCATACACATCCCCTGGAGATTTTGCTAACATGCAGATTTTAGTCCAGTAGTTCTGGGGTGGGACCTGAGATTCTGCATTTATAACAAGCTCTCAGGTAATGCTGATGCTGCCGGTCCACAGACCACCTCTGAGGAGGCTTTAGACTGTGACAGGAAAACCCAGTCTGGGCAGGAAATCTGTGCCCTCAACGTCATTCCCCCTTTACATTTTTTCCCCTGAGTTCCTGCACTCTTTCCTGTTTCACTGGTATAAGAAAATTTCAGAACCAAGCAGACTGGGTACAAAAGAAAAGAAAATATTCTAAGATTACAACTTCAAATGGGACAATAATAAGATTTTAAGTTGTCTCAAGGTTAGAGACATAATTTTTGATATACATGAATTATACATACTTCATGCAATTCACTGAACAAATACACAGTAGCCTCTTTCTTTCCATAAACGAAGCCCTATGTCTGCATAATTTAAAGGAAGTTTATTTAATTAATGCACAGCACACCACTGTTCAGGTATCTCTGGAGAGTGAGGTGATCTGAAAAAGTCAAATTTTCCAGATAACTAAAGTTTATCTTTTTACGTTTCCAAGCGTATGTACTTTAGTGATTTTTTTCATCTAAATCTTTCTGGAGTTAACATATTGAAGACTTATTAGATATATAAAACATGGTTTAATACATCTACAATTATCCAGGGTCAACCATGATTATTCTACAGCATGCTATAACAATACTGCAGGTGCTACTCAAGTCCACGTGGGACTCTGTGCAACTCCTACACAGTAGAGTCCTAGAATGTCCTTTGGGGGTTTCTCAGCCTATTTCCAGCAAACTTCTGCCCCCTCTCTACATGATCAGCTGCCACTTCATAGTGCTCTCTGATTGCCCTCCTCTTAGAATTATTAATCTGCTGCTTTATTTCTCATGTAATATTCTGGGGTAGATTTTAAGACTAATTTCCCTTATGTTTGTTTTTTTAATGCAGGCACCCTCTTTCAGGGTTTGGGGCTACTGGTTACCCGAATCAGTACATTCATTCCAGCTTAAAGACATCACCAAGTTAATCTCCCATTAAGTATCTCTTACTATGACTACTGAATACTCACTGATTCCAGTGTCCTTACAGTACTGGACCAAGTATCGTCCCATAACTTTTAGAAGATGATTATATTCTTGGACATTGAGAAATCCCTGCTTATTATGGGATGGTTCCATGATCTCCAAGGGTATATCAACAATTCCAACCACACCTGCATCAAGTCTGGAAGAATAAATACATATAGAAATTATACGAAATTGAGCTAAATAAACAGAAAAAGCTAATATACCCTCATCTTTCAAAATAAATTTTTTAAAAAACAAATTCAGTCATTTGGTCCAAACCATGTCAAAGTTAACAAGTTATCTTATAATTGTACTTTTTAATGTAAGTCTACGGTTATCCTAGTTGTGCTTGGTCCCATAATACAAAATCTCTTAACACATCATTACTGAATTAATATGGCTCCCTTTCCAAACCTATAACCTGACATGGGGAGTCAAGGTGGGTGGGAAGAGGAGGCCGTTTAGCAATAAACATCCCTAACAATCCCTTACAGCAATAAACTGACATGGTCCTCTTAACAATATGAGCCAGCCACTTTTTTCATCCTCATTTCACCTGTCGGGTTGGATTTCTCCTCATCATTGCAGAGGTACACAGGTGCTCAGTGGGAATATATGGGCTGTATTATCTGAGAAGTAACAGCCTGATGGATAAACTCAATTTTTTTTTTCACATTTTTAGCAGCTCATGATGTATGTAGCTGGGCTATTCTGCTTAGTGCTATAACCTGTTTAGGGAAAGGGCATCCAGAAGTCTAGCTCTTCAAGGGCTCCCCAGTGCCCGCAGCCTGGCACACAAGTCACACCTTCCCAATTTGGGGCCGCTGCCCATCATGTTTTTCATTACTTTCCCCTTCCACCCTGCCCTCCCTTCAGCCAGTCATTCTGTAAGTCTGAATTTGGGCATCACTTCTTCCAGGAAACCTAACTTAAATTCCCCCAGTTTCATTTACTGCCCCTCCTAAGAGGCTTTTTGCACCTGATACTTGCCTCTAACATATATTTGTTCATTCATCAATTCATTCACGCTCAGCACCTGGCCCTATTCGAGGAACTAGGAATACGTTATGAATAAGAAAGACAAGGTCCCTGTTTATGAAGTTTCTCTTCTATTAAAGGACGGCGACAATTAAGGGTGATAAGGGCATTTCAGATGGCAATAAGTTGGTATAAGGAAAATACAGCAGGTGCTGTAATCTGTGAAGAGAGAAAAGGTAGAGAGGGGTGATGGCAGGGGCTGGTTTTAATTAGACAGTCTAAGAAGACCCTCCTGTGGAGCAAACTTCAGAGCTGGTGCCTGAGTGACATGCTAGGACCAGCAGTAAGAAGATCTGAGGACAGAAGGTTCAAGGCAGAGGGAATAGCAAATGCCAAGGCCCTACGGCAGGAACAAGCTTAGGATGTCAAAGGAACAGGGAGCCTGCTGGTGTGAGGGGAATGCAGGCAGAGGCTGGGGATGGGTGGGGTGTGTCCCTGAGCCAGGCAGCAGCCAGATCACTGGCAGACTATGAAAACCAGTTCTATTCTACATGCACTGGGATTTTAAGCAAGAGAATAAACTAATTTATGTTTTAAAAGATCATTCTTGCTGTTCCCACACAATAATAAATACATATTTATACATTTGTCCATCTCACTGGACTACAAGTTCCTTAGCAAAAGGTAGTAGGTTTTCAACATTTTGTCTGCAGAGCTTAGTACAGTGCCTGGCACAAGATACTGCAATACAAGTGCTTGTTGAATGAACAAATGAGTGAGTCACTAATTCCTTGAGAGTGAGGGAACAAGATGAAAAAGTGTCCCCCTGAGCCATCCTACTGCTCGCGGTTATCCTGTCTGACTCTGTGCTTTTCTATGGTCTCTCTTCGGGACCCTACATAATTCATGAGAGCAGCTTGTGGAGTTTCAGACCCACCACCGGGAAAGCACCAGAATGTATTACTCTGGGATCGAAGCAGGCTGAAGAGTGTTAAGAATATACGCTCATGCAGGTAACTGGCAGGAACTCATACATGCAGGGGCTGCACAAAATGTTAACAGGGCTGTGGTATAAGACTATGGATTTTTCTTTTCCAAAATTTCTTTACTCTGCTTATATTATTTTTTAATTGGTGAAATATCAGAAACTTAACCCTAGTAGATGGCACAAGAAATGGTAAAGTTTCCAAAAGCATGCTTTTTCCTTAGAGCAGGCACACAGCTCCACTGACATTATAAATTAGGCAGATGAATGCCTGCACACTGATGGGAAGGGTGGATGGGGGATATGACACCTGCTCCCATTATGATTAATCACTTACCTCCACAGACAAAATCTTACTGCAACTTCCCTCATCCTGCCTGTGCCTCTGAAAACAAAAACATACTTACAAGGACTTCAGTTTCAACTGTGGGCCCACTTTCTCATGCATTTTGATCAAGCGGTTATTACTGTAAATGAACATCCCGGCTTGGCTTCGGTTTTCTATGTTCACACCAAAGAACAGGGTGAGTGTCCTTGCTTTTTTTAATTCTCTAGCATTACATTTAGAAAGTGAAAAAAATATATTAATAAAAATATACAGTTTACAAACTGTTAATAAACAAACTCAGAAGATAAATATCAAAGGAACTATATACATAAAATATACAGATATTTTGCAAAACTTAGTAAGCACACTCGGTATCTCTGTATGGCCAAGTATTTTGCATAAACGTGATAGGCAATAACAATACCAGTCAAACACAAGCACTCTGATTCAAAAATGAGTTTGCCAATTTAAATTTACAAGAACTAGAAAGTTTACAGTTTATAAGAACTAGAAAGTACAAGTTGTAAAATGTTAACTGGTCTAATATGTACGTCACAGCATTTTTTGAAAAATGATGATTTGACCATTTTAAAATTTAGGTATTTCTAACTTTCAGCATGTTCTCAAACCTCCAAATATTCTACACAGATTGGAATGTGCCAAAAGATATTCTTTAGTTTTCTCTCTTTTTCCAAATTCAAAGGTAAATCAAAGTTAATTAAGCAAGTTTACAAGGGCAACAGACATTAGCTCCTGTTTTTTCTGACTCTGTCTGCTATACTATGTTTTATGTGACTTTTGTATTAAAAGTGTAAAAATAGAAAATGAGACATAGCAGACATGACAGAAACAGTCATAATAACAGGAGGCTGCTTGGAGCTATGAAAAACACCTGGATGTAAGAACCAGAAAGATGGATGTGACTTCAAATACAAGCTTGTCTTTGCAACAACCATGTGACTATGGATGAGTCGCTTCAACTTTCTGTCTCGTGTGAAAAATGGGAATAATACCTGCCTAGCCACTTGGGATTCCGTGAGGAGTAAAACGGATAATGTTCAGTACAAACTTGGAAGACATTAGGTGCCTGGCAAGTTATTCTCCTTTCCCAACCAAGAATGGTACCAAATATAATTCTTTCCCTCCACCCATCCTGTAGCTCCTCTCATTCCACAAAAACAGCTTTTCTTTTCAAATTCATGATCATGGGCTATTACAACTGACATACTTACTGGACTGATTAAATATATCTATCATTAAAGGACAGTGACAAAGTTGTATCAGTCCTTCTATATGGATATGATATACAGAGTACATCAGACTTTCTGAGGGAGTTACTGACATGAATTAATATATTATGTAGTTTTTAAATGCATATACATGTAGGGTTAAATATATATGAATCAAAGTTTTTCTCAAAAATGTCTACTCTATAATTAGGTTCCCGTTGTTTAACTAAATAGAATACTGACTTTGTAAGGGACCCCAAAACAGAGTATTGGAGGGTATGACATAATCACTCTGCGACAGTAAATGGCATACTGATTGTCTTCAAATTTAAAAAAAGCATTGTACTATAAAAATAAGTTCATACCAACTGGCATTATTGTAATAGGATGGTCACCTTTCATGCCTATCACTGTGATGACAAAAAAAGTCATCAACCAGCTTTTTCTTTCTGAAGGCTTTAAAGAGGCCTTTGCTTTTCACTGAAGATTTCTATGACATTTATTTTACATTTATTTTGATAAATGCATAATTAACATTTCAAATTTAAGTTTTGAAGAAAGTTACTGTTATATAGCACATCACGGTTCACACACACCAAAAAATGCTGAAAACTAATAACACTTCCCTAAAAATTTGTTTCTCAAAGTTATCACAGCTTCCAAAGTCTGACTTTACTTGGACAACAGTGATTATTTTCAATTTAACTTGCTTAACACCTGAACTGGACATCAAGTCAACCCTACCAACGTAAACAATGGTTTTGTAATATAGGCTTGCTATTTTTATTTTAACCGTATATAAGTGATACTTTTACTTGAAGCATACTCTATCTTAAATTGTAAGCAGTACTAGAAGAGGGAAGGAACTGGGACCAACCCTCCAGAGTTTAAATGGCAAAGGACACAGGGAAAGAGAAGTTGTCAGCTGGACCCCTGGGCAGTTCTCTTCTTCATCTAATCAAACACTGAACTAATTTTTCACTCTGTATTGAGAAGTTTTAACATATGTGTACATGAAAATATATACTTTATAAATACTTTCCATTGATTACGCTGGTTGAGGGATTTTGACCATATTATGCTTAATATCATAAGATGTCACAAGTTAGGAAGAGAAACTGTCATAATAATCACCAAATCTGCCTACTCAGAAATCAGAATTAGTTTTAACATAGTACAGAGGATTCTAGCAAACAGAAAATCTTATGTCTTACCTCCGTTTCTCTTGAAGAATCTTCTGCTTTGCTTTTACATCTTCCAAAGCTTTCCGTAATACATCCTGGAGAAGTACATTTGGTTAGGAGAGCACATAATGCCATTAAATAAATGAGAGCTGAGTTGATATTATCCTATTATCTAAAGGTTTCACAAGGGTAATAGTGATAGGTCATATTGCCTAATGCAATTCTACAATAGCAGATACTCAATAAATACTTGATAAATGATTAAGTTCCAATAGCTAAGAAGACAAACCAAATCCAAGCCCACAGTTCTCTCTTTGCACATATCCCAATGTCCTCTCTGGCTTTTAGAGAAAGAGTCATTGCTTCCTGTAATATCACAGTGGCTTTCACACAAACTATGTGAAAGCTTGGGAAAGTCGTTCAATGCACCTAGACTCTGGCTTTTGTCTGTGAGAACAGAAAATGCTGAATCACGTGATCCATCACTAAGGCTTCCTTCGGGAAAAAAAATTTTATCAGAGGCCAAAAGAAAATGTCTCCTCTATATCAAGTTCCATATACCCCTAACTAATCCTCCGCAAACTTTCCCTTTATAGGGTATCCCATCCTGGGCTTTCTCCCTTTCAGAGTGCCTCAATAGCGGTACCCACCTGTCTTTCTTTTTTTCTCTTTCAATTTGATATACTGGCTGATTCACTATCCTATTTCTGGTATGCTCTCTATAACCAGGCAGAAAATAAAAATGCATTGTTATTATTTCACAAATAAGAATAGACTTTTAATGTGCTCCATCCACTTGATGTGAAAGATGGGCATCTCATTTGATGGATACACCTCTGACTGAACCTTATTTTCAAGGCCTTTAAAGTAAAAGAAAATGGTAAATGCTTGTTAAGTATTTCACTTCAAATTCAACCACCCAACCGCCTAGAGGAATTTAAGAGGTCAAAAGCCGAGGTCATTCTGCTTAGCTCTCTTCTCTGAGTTAAAGAAACCAGTGTGAATCAGGGCAACAAAGCAAGCTGCTCAAAGACATCCCTGCCCTTCCTGTCAATGAACTTAGAGCACAGAGCAAAGGGGCAGCGAGAGGTAACTGGCTAAGGCAAGAAGAAAGCAAGGTCCTGACCCGTTAGAAAGAGTCTGTTTCTCTTGTCTCCCAAATACATACAGCCAAGGAAACTGATTTTTTTAGAGACAAAATAAAGAAAGCTTAAACTCTTCCTTAAAAGTCAACAACAATAAGATAGGTCTACGTTTACCTTAAAAAAAAAATTAGTGAAAAGAAAAAGGTAAAAGAATTTGGGGAAAGTCATGGATAGATTTGGGGAATTAACATGTGCTACTCTTTGATTTCATCCCATATTCACGACCATTAGATATGAGAGCTCTTTATCAGACACGCTCTTGAAAGTTTGAGGGCAAATTACAGAAAGAATTCATATACTGAGTGCGCAGAAGAGGATGAAGGAAGGGTGAAGTGAAGCATTTTTTTCTCCCTATACCTCCTTATCCCATGCAAGCACGTAAATATGTCGTGCAATGACTTACTGTGGTAGCAAGCTTGGTACCATATTTTTGGTAAAAGTTAGCAAACTTAAAATACATGTCCTGCTGCAATATTCTTTTTCTCTTAGTTTCTATGCATTATAATTAATGATAATAGTTCTTTATAACCTATCTTACTCATGGGCATATTGCAAGGATTACATAGAATGTTTATGAACTGTGTGGAGCAACTCATAAGAAAAGAGCTTTGTAAGCTGGAAGCACTGTTATTAATATTCATAATTATAGTAAATAATTCTTAGCACTAGAAAGAAGGATTGCTTATTAGTCTTCTCCTTGTTCTCCCTATTTATTTAGGTCCATAGGGAGCTATAATTTGAAGAGATATTTTCAGGGAGACTTGATAGGCTAGTTTTCTCTGCTAGCTTTTCATTATTTTCTCTATCACTTTTCCCTTCTTTTTTCTTTTGGTATGCGGGCCTCTCACTGCTGTGGCCTCTCCCGTTGCGGAGCACAGGCTCTGGACGCGCAGGCTCAGCGGCCATGGCTCACGGGCCCAGCCGCTCCGCGGCATGTGGGATCTTTCCGGACTGGGGCACGAACCCGTGTCCCCTGCATCGGCAGGCGGACTCTCAACCACTGCGCCAACAGGGAAGCCCTCCCTTCCTTTTAAAGAAATGAGTTGTGATGATCTTCCTTACTTTTCAATTCACCCCACATTTTGTTCACCTTTGCTCTCAATCTCAGCCTTCCCCCCACTTGCTGAGTTTCCTCCCCTTTCTCTGCACCCATCTATTCTGTTTACCTGTGTTAAAATTAACAATCTTCTGAGCTTGTTTAAAGGTTTAAGAAGTAAGTGATAAATAAGAGTCATCTGTGTACAGGAAAAAGCAAATGACCCTGTTCACCACTTAAGAAGACTACTCTGTATGTCATACCTTGGCAGGAGAAGACAAAGAAGCTCTGTCAGAGTGGTTTCCTTTGATTTGTGCTTCTTTCAATAAGAGTTCAGCTAGAAACAGAAGCAAGATGATTCAATAAAATGAAACCATTTCAAGCATCTTTAAATGAATATTACATATATATAATATATTCATGGCCAGTAAGAATGGCTTACAGATGACAATCTCAGAAAATCCTGTATTCCTTCTATAGCTTTCACACATTCCAAGACTAGGTAGCCATACAGGGTCCTCCAAGGCATGACAACTTATAGGGCATATATATATATATATATATATATATATATATATACATACAAATTCAAAAGTCATGACTGAATGTTCGGCTGACTGGAAACTCTCTAAAATCCATGAAATATGGATATAGAGCTACTCCTCACTCCTGGATCATTGGGGAAGGATGGCTTTGTCCTTTTGTGGGAGGAGTGAATGTGTAGAGCATGCCTTCTTAAAGTGGATGCAACACCAGTCTCCAAAATGATCTAACTCTGCATCAGGACAGCCCTAATATACATCAATCTAGTTCCAAGTGTGTATGCAGAACTTGAATTACTTTTATAATAATAACATCATATTTAGACAAAACCAAAGATGGAAAACGTGTTATGAAGTTCCTTAGAGGTAGGAATTACATTTGATTACTTGTGTTTATTCCTATAATGCCCAAAGCAGGGTATGTCTCAGAATAACTGCTCAATTAATGTCTGCTGAATAAATTAACAATAATGATGTAGGCCATAGGTAATTACATACCTATCTTTACTGCTTCTTCTGCCTTTTTAACTTCATTTTTAAATGCTCCTTTAAAAGAAGATGTGACATACAGATACTTTCTGAAATGAAACAAGAAAGAACGTAAGTCAGATTATCATTTTAAAGTTCATAATACAAAAATGTTCTTTAGGAAGACTATATACTCCAGAGATATGTTATTATTAAGAAAAAGTCATCAAGTAAGTTGCATTCAGCTGGTAAGTCAGCAAAGTTTAGGCCTAAGAAAAATTTCTTGCCTTTTAATACTTGGCAATTTTGCTTTAGTAAGGGAACTTCAGGAGAGATATAAGAAAATCTCTGGCCACACAAATGTTCACTTATACATGTAAAATAGGACAATTTTCTTAAAAAGAAAATTTTCTATGTAACTGCTCCATTATCAAAGTTTCTGGTTAATATACCTAGCCCTCTTACCCAGATAATCACTAATAACTGGATAAACTGCTTCTCTCAGTCCCTAATTTTGTCTGATACCCATGTAGACTCAGGAGCTTAACATTCTCTGATAACTTCAATGTTTAGAAAGGCAGTGAGAGTTAGATGGAGAATTCTAGAACATCTCTTGAAGCCAAAACATTTAAAGACATATAAAAAGAGGCATCTCTTCAGGCAGAGGAGAGAGTCTCCATCTATATTCCCAATGAGCCTATGCCAGGCATAGGCAAAATACTGCTCGTGGGCAATTAGGCCAGCAGCTTGTTTCTGTTACAGTCTAAGACCTAAGACCTTGTGCTCTGCAACAAGAGAAGCCACCGCAATGAGAAGCCCACGCACCGCAACGAAGAGTAGCCCCCACTCGCCGCAACTAGAGAAAGCCCTCGCGCAGCAACGAAGACCCAACTCGGCCAATAAATAAATAAACAAATAAATTTAAATAAATAAACAAACACCGATAGAAAAAGGTAATCTGTGTGTCTCTGCCTTGCAAAAACAGCCTAACACTCTCATGCTGAGCTAGCTCTGTCTTCCACTTCTATCCAGCCTTGGATTCTATCTGATCCAAGTTCTGCCCTCTAGAATTCCAACCTTCATATGGCAGCTTTTCACGTTTTCACTCAGGCCCTGTGTATTCCCTCAGCCACGGCATGATGCTCAATTCCACCAATGACCCCCTACCAGATAACCAGATAGTTAATTGATACTGTGAGCTAGGAAGTCCCTTCCCTCCTAAAGCATCCTCATCTGAACATCCCCCTCCAGACATGGTATAAGCAGGACATGGTTTACTGGTAGTGTTACCATCTTGTTCTTTTCTCTTTTTTTCTTTTATAATTGAGATTTTATTGGTTGTTTTGAGGATCAGTATACAGACATTTCAATCTGTACACAATTCTCAATATACGTACCAAAAATCTAAAAAATCATGTAGTTGTGATTCTTTTCTGAACAGTTATTCCAGTGACTTTCCAGCTTAAAATCTGGAGGCAAATTTCCCTTCACAGGATATCAAGTACCAATACCTTCAAATACTAATATGCTATTACACCGTAAGTCCAACTAATTCACAATTTAATATCATATACACTACATACTCAAATTGTCAGTCGTCCACAGCACATTAACAGTTACTAGAAGAACTGGACTACCATTGCCAAAGATGTTACAAAGTGCACAAAATTCTGCCCAGGAGAGCCAAGATCAAGGGGTGAGTGGTTTCCTTTA
The DNA here is from genome assembly GCF_003031525.2 of Neophocaena asiaeorientalis asiaeorientalis. NCBI lineage: Eukaryota > Metazoa > Chordata > Mammalia > Artiodactyla > Phocoenidae > Neophocaena > Neophocaena asiaeorientalis. Next base: position 5,541,137 of record NW_020185333.1, on the reverse strand, counting down.
GGAAACAATTCTACCAAAAACAACATGGGAAGACAAGTAATTTAAAGCATTTAAGACATTAAATGCACAACTGACTCCAAACTGCCATTTAGTATGCTTTGTATTATAGGATATAATACCAAAAAATAAACAACCAGCAAATGATTTCACCTCTTAAAAAAGAGCGTTTACACTTAAAAAATGGGATGAGGTGGGACTCCCTCCTTTTTAAAAATGTTTCTAGAGTTACTAGAAAAACCTGCATTTACAAAATAGTTGATAAAAATGTTCCTCTGGATTGTACAAGGAGGGAGACAGGGACCCCTGATAGGACCAGGTGTGTGATATTAATCAGACTTGGCTTCTTTCCCTCCTGCTTCATCAGAAGCTGGGCTCTCCTCGTTTTTAGCTTCTCCATTTTCTGCAGGTGAATCTGTCTTAGTGTCTTGGTTAGCCACTTCAGCCTGTTTTCCCTTTGCTCCCCTTTTCCCTTCTGTTTGCACTTTTTTGTCTTAAGATTTATCCTTTCCTGCCGCCTTTTTTGGCTTCGTTTCTACATTTGCAGGAGCCGGTTTCTTCCTCTTGGGCATCGTGGCGGCGGGGCGGGCGCGGGCCGGGTGCCCCCGGGCGCAGAGCCTTCGCGAAGCTGGGCTGCCTGGCCGCTGCCGCTGCTCCCGCCGCCCGAGCCGCTGGGACCCGCGGCGGGGCGTGGGGAGAACGGATGGCTACCATCTTGTGCTGCTCGCTAAGTTCCATAAATATTTTCAGCAACCCTGTCGCACTATCAGCTTAGATTAAGCTTGTGGTCAATGAAAACATCTATTTTTTTTCATGTAAATCACTGTCCAAGTCTAGGATATTAACACAATAGATTTTTAAAATCTGAATTCGGGACTGTAGGTTATTTGTACTACATTTATCTTTCGTATTTCAACTCTCTCACATCTTGTTCGCATTATGCCTGATATAAGATACTCCTTCTAGTTCAGGGTCTATTATGAATTCAAACATGCCTGTTTTTTACCCAAGCTATTGATAAAAACACTGAAGAGAATATGATTAAGGGAGGAAACCAATGACATGACACCAAAAATTCCCCCCTAGCACCTTCTGAACTTGTTAGAGACATTGGGGTAAAGGAACTACAGCAACTGTAAGTCCATCCACACAATTAAAATACAATCTTCTTCTTTCTGTTTGCTACGAAAATATAGAGAAATGACTGACCATAAAGTATAGGTATGTATTCTTATAAATAATACTTCAGGGTTCATGTCTAGAAGTTTATTGGAGGCTGGATGGTCAAGTGGACAGAGTATTTAATCATTTTTAATACATTTTACATGCTTCTACTCTGGTCCTATAGGGTCATTCCCAGCTTTTAATTTGTTTCCATACAGCCATTAGAGCTAGAGTGCCTTTTAAGGAAGAAATAAAGTAAGGGTCATCCCACTAGGGGTGAGATAACATGGAGAGAACACCACATATTTCTTACACAAAACTTTTGCCACCAGAGAAGCTGTGAGGAAAACAATATGCAAGTAAATAAGTCAAATGGAGAGAAAGTTAAGCCTAAGGGATAAAGCCATGAAAAATTAAACCTGTCTATACTGTAGATCCCAAAACATATCAGACTTAACAGTTTATCAGAGCCCCATGTAAGTATCAGAGCCTCCTTAAGTATCTTTTAAGGAATAAAATAAATATTTGTATTATATCTACTTCCTGGTAAGATATATCTAAGAATATTACACTGAAAGGTGCATTAAAAAATATACTAGGGTAGGAAACAGCCATCACTTGATATAAGTAATTTAGGTAGACGAAATTCAATTTAATAAAATTCCCTCAGAATATAGAGATAAATCCACATTTTCCACTGGCTTAAACCATTTTTTTACCCAAACTTACTAAGAGAGGAATAATTTAATTTGAAAAGATGAGCTATATTGATTGATCCAGGAGACCCTTGGTGCTTCCCAGAAGAATGAGACTGATGAAAAGGAAGTATCGCTTTGATATGAATTAAGGAACAAACAGATTTATACAGTAAGTCTCAGGCTTGGTATACTCCATTTTTCAAAATATGATCTGCAGTAGAATCAGAAATCAACAGTAAAGCTTTTGAGGAATCCATTCGTGTGTGGTCAGGGCATTCAATTCAGAGATCCACAATTTTTCATATTAATATCAATATGAGTGATTGCAAGGCCCCAGAACAGCAACTACTTATTCATGGAAATAAGACAACATAACAAATATGGGTCTGTTATAAAGAATTAGTGTGGTATAGGGGAAAGAGCATGGAATTTGAATTGGTAAAGAATTCGGAGCCAGAAGATTTGAGTTCTTATCTAGTTCTGACATTTATTTCTTTCTAAATGATGATAAAACACAACACACAGGGTCACTGCAAAAATTAAATAACATAATGTATATCAAAAGGCATACATATAGACAATGTACAAGCATTAAATATTCCTCCCAGTAGATAGTAAACTCCTGAAAACTAGAACTAATCTTATCTTTCTAGCACAATCTCAGACTAACAGGTTTTGATAAATGTTTAGAAAATAAATGAATGACCACCCACATACCACACACCAAGAAAAAAAAAACTGTTCTCATAGCATGCATAGTTGTGCAAGATAAGTTATATAATAGGCAAATGTAAGCTTAAAAAAAGCTTATGCTAAAATATAAATGGTAATTAAAATATAAGTGAACCAGATGTACATATGTGCATTCTATATATAAAATATACATACACATATATGTATATGATTTAATAGTTCAAATATATTTGAGTAAAAAGAAAATATAAGAACAGATTTTTTTAATAGAACCCATTACAATCAAAGCACCTAGGAGTCACTGAAGTAAATAACATATTCCTACTTGGGGGGACCATCTAACTTAGAGTGTTCACTGCAGTATGTTACTATTATGGCCAAATATTTGTTTCATATAATTACTCTTCAGCAAACCTTCCAGAATGCAGTTTGAATTTTATTTGCAATTGTAAAAATCTTACTATCAAATTATAAAAATCTTACTATCAAATCACTTTAACAATTGGGGTGGGAGGTATTTTACAAATGAAAACTCTATGAAGATAATTGAACAAAGGTGAGTTACCTGGGTCTGTAGAGGCAATAACATAGGTATTTTGTTTTAACTCTTTTGGCCTGAATGAATATTCTCATCAAAGGGTCAAAATACAGAACAGATGTATAGGCTCTGAATGACCGTCTCTCTGGAAAACTAGAAAAGAAAATATCAAAGGCCATACTGTAGACAATGTAATAATGACATTATTTGAGAAGAAAAAATAAGACTACCAAGTCATAATGGTTACTACTAGCAGCTTCAAGAACTTTTTTCTAAACCTAATGACACAACAAATACCAGCAAATCCTGCAACACTCACACACCCCTAAATACAAGGGCTTCCGTGAATAACCTACACATTGATTAGAACTGAACTCTGGTTGGCAACTAGCCGATTCAAAGTAGACTTACATCAGCAATAGAAAAGATACTTTTCATTAAAGCTATCAGCCCAGAAGGACAAAACCGCCTCAAATATACAAAGCAATCCCCCTGCTCGAACATAACAAAATGAATCTAGGCCCACATGAATGAAATACATTTCCATGAAGTTACTGCAAACAGAGAAATACAATAAAATGTTTCACTTGCTTTGAAAATTATGAACAAGAAACATAAAACTTCATTCTGTAAGTGCAATTAAGTGTTAAAATAAGTATTAATGGCCAGCTGAGGGGAGAAGTCTGATAACATGATAAGTGAAAAAGAAAAGAGAAAAATAACGGGTGGAAAGGCAATAAAATGGGAGCAGAAACAACATAAATAGCCTATGAAGAAAACTACGTTGTAAAACTGCATTGTTGAGAAGTCGCTGTGTTGCTGTAAAACAACAACTCCAGGGACCTTCTATATTAAAGTCTACTTGTCAACTGTAAATCCTCTCCAATTAGACAAGAAATAAAGAGCAAAAACAGGCCCAGCCATGCTTAAGAAGTAGTGCTCTTCATCTACTGGGTCCTAGAAAAGTCTACAGGGGAAGGGCTACAAGGCACAAATAGAAAGCAGGGAGCAGTAAACCTATCATTTTTATAATCCTACCTCAGTCCAGAGGGAGACAAGTTGGTGGAAAGGAAATATAAAGCCTGTTGAGGGGTGGCTGCTCAATGGGGTCACATTATTGGCAATTACTCAGTAAGAAAGAACCGAGCTCCAAGGAATTTACAAAAATGAAGACGAAATCTATAGGCAGCCCAAGGATTTCCTGGTTGGTTATAAGTTCCTCCAGGCAGGATCTGAAGCTCATTATGAAGTCAGGAATTTCTATTAGTTGTTTAAAAAGAAAGCCTCCAGTAGAATTTCCCAATATAAATTATGTAAAAGTATCTAGTCCATGGCTATTACTCCATAAATACAAGTGCAGCTTTAATGTGACACGAAGGGCTATCTGCATGACTACAGTAATGTAGTCAATTATTAGTATACCAGAAGCTGCAGTCAAGTAAGTCCTCCCCTGTTAAGAGAAAAAAAAAAAAGTCACCTTGGGACACTATAAAAATTCTGAGGACTTCTGCCATTATTCAAATCCTTTCTGGATCTCCTGATTTGAAATTGCCCTTACAGCTAGAAGCTCCTTCTTTTGACTCTCCTCAAAGCTAACACTTCTTTGTCATTTGAAGGTAAAAGTCAAAAGTAATTCAGAGACAAGTTTGAGAATTTGAGAAATCTGGTGAGAGATCCAACTGGGTTAGACAAGTTTTGGTTAAAAAAATATTATACAAATATAAAATAAGGACACTAATATGTCTACCTCTTAATAGGTCACTTCTTTACTCATTCCATTAATATTTATAGGTAAATATTCATAGCATGTTTGCTGGGGATCCTCAAGACCTCCCCTACGTGAGGAAGATGCGCTAGAAGGTCTCACGGGACTTAGCATGTAATTGTATTCACGGCTAAGCTTTATCATGGTGACGAACTAAGGATATACAATGGCTCCTATGGAAAAGAGAGGTGATGTCTAGAGGGATCCTCGTGTGGCTTTCTTATGTTCTCCCCCTCTCATGAAGGGTCACACAGAGAATACCCTTTCCCCAGCTATGAAAATGTAGCAACGTGTGTGCGATGCTTCTGCCTCAGGAAGCCCATTAGAGACTCTGGGCCCTCAAGGCTTTTTCATCATTGTTTGTTCTTTGCTTCTGTTTTTGTTTTTGTCTTTTTACTGGGGCTGGTCATATAAACACCCTCTGCCTAGCATGTATAAAAATTCCAGAGTCCCAGAAAAAAAAGTAGATTTTCAGCATATATCATGTTATTTGCACAGTCTGGACACAGTGAGCCACCCTCACCTGTTACAGAAAGTTTTATATCAGTGAGGGGAACTGTTTACCAGCCAAGTTCCCAGAAGCCAGCCAAGGGCCAATCTTGCAAGCAAGACTTCTAGCATTAATCCTTTTCTACACACACACCTACTTTTTTTTTTTTTTTTGGGATACGCGGGCCTGTTCCTCCCCCCCCCCTTCTTTTTTTTTTTTTTTTTTGGGATACGCGGGCCTGTCACTGCTGTGGCCTCTCCCGTTGCGGAGCACAGGCACCGGACACGCAGGCTCAGCGGCCACGGCTCACGGGCCCAGCTGCTCCGCGGCATGTGGGATCCTCCCGGACCGGGGCACGAACCCGTGTCCCCTGCATCGGCAGGTGGACTCCCAACCACTGCGCCACCAGGGAAGCCCCCACACACCTACTTTTGAAAGTTCCTATTTACTTGTGACAAAGAGAACAGCAATACTTCTTATGCTATTATCATGTCAGTGATAGAAAGACAAAGGCGGCTAAATATGACATCTGTATATGAAACAGGCTACCCAATGTCACTTTCAAAGTCTTTATATGATACATAAAGTCCTTCATGATCTGGACCCCACTCAACTCTCCAGCCTCGTCTCCTGCCAGCTTCAGTCTAGCCATTTAGGACCACTTCAGTTCTCCAGATATGGCATCATGCTTTCTTACCCCCAAGCCTTGACACATTCAATTCTGTGGCCATTTTCAGTGAGCTCCTCTTCACGCTTCAGATCGCACTTCCTCTCAAAGCCTTCCCTCACTCCCCAAGATTGGGTGAGTCACTCTCCGGTGCTCCCCTCCACAGCACTTGCCGCTTTGTGGTGTCGTTGACTGTTTACTTACTTGTATCTCCATCAGGCTGTACCCTCCATGAGGCTAGCATCCTCATCAATAAACATTTGTTGAATAAATGATAATTATTCAGGACTTCCTTGGCTTAATTTAGAACGAACAACAGAGGGTTCCCTATACAAGACTTTTTAATGACTGATCATCTTCAGTGATGATGTTACCAGTGTTTACAAATAAAGCTACCCACTGAGGAAACTGAGATACAAATGTACTCTGTCATCATGGTATCTTCAGAAGATCTAAGGAAAAATATAGTGTTACTCTCCATCACGCAGGAGCTGCTTCATATATCTTCAAGAGGTGTTCGTCTCTTGTTTCCTCCTAAATGTCTTTTCCAACCTAAAGTTTTCCAGAAGTATCCATATCTCTCTCTGTCTGTATCATCTTTCTCTCTTACTTTCTATTTTTTTTTTTTTTTTATAAATATTTATTCATTTATTTTTGGCTGTGTTGGGTCTTCATTTTTGTGCAAGGGCTTTCTCTAGTTGTGGCAAGCGGGGGCCACTCTTCATCGCGGTGCATGGGCCTCTCACTATCGCGGCCTCTCTTGTTGCGGAGCACAGGCTCCAGACACGCAGGCTCAGTAGTTGTGGCTCATGGGCCTAGTTGCTCCGTGGCATGTGGGATCTTCCCAGACCAGGGCTCGAACCTGTGTTCCCTGCATTGACAGGCAGATTCTCAACCACTGCGCCACCAGGGAAGCCCCCTTACTTTCTATTTAACTGTCTGTAATAAACTGAGAAAGGAAGAGAGCAAGCTCCCTAACATACACACACACACACATACACACACACACACACACACACACACACACACACACACCATCATGTGACAGACTTGAGAAGGGAAAATTTTCAGGCAGAAACTGGCTTTATAGTCTGTAGAATATGACAGGAGGAGCTGGGGTAATCTATGTGCTTGTCCCCTACTCAGCAATGGGTATTCTCAAAAAGTCTCAAATTTAGCCTCCAGCTGTGGCTGTGGCCTCTGTGTGGCTTCTCTCTTCTCCCAGACTAATCACCCTGTCCTCCTGCTGTTGGAAGTGTTGCTCCATATGTGGCAATATCATGGGTGGATTGGTGTGTTGGGACCACCAAACTATGTTAAGGGTAGGAGAGGGTCCAGAAAGAGGGGTCTCATGACCAAGGTCAAATCTCCTTTACCTACCGATTCAGATTCCCTGTGGCTGGAGTCTGAGAATGTGAATTTTTTTTAAACTATCCAGGTGTTTCTTTAACTCTACCAGTTTTAAGACCCATTGCCTGGTAGACCTACTGGACAGGGTAGTATGTAAAGCAGTTTTCCTGAAAGAAGGGAGCAGAACAATCTCTTGAAGGTGTTTGGACCTAGGACACTCTCCACATTTATCTACACTGGGTACACAGAGAACAGATTCCCATCCAGTCCAACCACTGAACTACCTTCCATAGTTGAGAAAACAATTCTAAAATCTGGGCACCAGACTAAATTAGATCCCTTTTGGAGTATCTCTGAAGTGCCATATTTCTATTCATGAAAATACTGTATACTATAACCAAAACTGGTTTATAATTTTCTAAATTTATTGCTAAAGTCTCTATAAAATCTCTGAAGAGTGCTTGAAGTTGAAATTAACAAGGCCTATATTATCTTGAATATAAAGAAGTGCGTAAAGATTTTTAACTAGGTTAAGTTCTGAACTATAAAGGGGCTAACCAAATTTAATCTCAGGGTAGGTTATACCTAAGAGAAATGTCAACTCAAAGAGGCAATTTAAAAGAACAGTTATAAGCTGTGCAAAGTAATGAAAGTGCTTCTGCCATAACCATAGTGTGGCAAGCACTACATTGTAGCAATCTGAAGCTGTGACTTTTGGTGTGTTCCTAGCCAGCTCAGTTAAGACATAAACTAGAGACATTATGGAATGCTGCCCAATGACTGTCAATCTAGAAACACACTGGCAACATGACACCTAATTTCAAAACATTACTTAGCACAAAATTTCAACTCCATTGAAATTACTCCGTATTATATCATTACTTTTGGATGGATTCCTCTAGTTGCCTAAGATCCTGAGCCATGATGGATTCCAGGGGCAAGAAAGGCCCTTTTGATAACAGCCAATTCCATGACATGCCTTTTTTTTTTACTAGAGTCCGTGGTTTCTTCCATTTTTTCATAAAGTTGAATATGTTAAGAAGATATTAAGTAATTGAAAACAACATGGGCACAAGGAAATTGCATATATAACAGAACAAGTGAAATGGTCATATGATCCTGGCCCCCCAAAAGGGAATCAGGAAAAATGCTATAGGAGTGATCAAGCCTTCACAGTTTGGAAGTCAAAAAAGATTTCAAAGGTAACAGAAGCACTTTACAAAATTTCCTAAAACTCCCCCTCTCAGCCTAATAAAAGTCCCCAGTGATCTTCAGGGATGGAGGACAGTAGAACCCACTACGGAAACTGCCAGCACCTTCCAATGAAAGTATCTGCAATATCCTTAGAAAATTACCTAGACATTGACATTCAATTCAGTTTACCTTAATTCATTTGTTACTTGCTATGTACCAGGCACTGAGTTCGTTTACAGAGCATTATAGTAAGTGCTAGAAAGAAGTGCTATGGGAGAAGAGGAATGGACAGAATTAAAATGCACTGAGAACTTCCACATGCCCAGTACTGTGCCTCTTCTATTTCTACAGCATTCGTATTAAGTAGATGATGCAATAGCCTCATCCTGTAGATGAGAACACTGAAGTTCAGAGACTACAAATAACTTACCGTTAGAATGAAAGCTCTCTCAACAGAATTCAAGCCACTTGGGGGCAGAGATATTTGTTTTCTTCCCTGACATATCCCCAGATCCTAAAGCAAGGCCTGATACTTACACTCAATAAATATCCACTGAACGAGTGAATGTAAAATGAATCTATCTATAGTCTGTTACTCAGTGGAAAAACCAGAATTTGAGACCTGTTCTAAGTGACTACAAAGTCTATGCTTTTTATAATGTACCTACTGCCTCCAAGGCTGAGTGGTTGGATGCACAGCACTGCTGCAGAGTGGTGGGAATTAGCGGACGGGCTCAGGCAGCCTCCATCCACAGCCCCTACCTGCCTGTAAGCCTGAGGTTCTGGCTCCTTCAACTCCATCCACAGAACAGGATTCAAGGATATGGTGCCCATATTTTCTAATTCTGTATGGACTTTACAAAGAATATATGATATGGCATTAGACTGCAAATGCTGCCTATTCATTCAATTAACCCTAATGTCTCTGCTGACAGACCATGGCATCATATAAAGGAATATTTTTTCAAAAATCAAAGACATAGCTAGAATCAAGTTGGTAGACTTAGAACACATACTAGTCTCCTGCTGAAATCCAAGGAAGAATAGTAAGGATGCTTGGGTGCCTAGAGAGGAATGAGAAAAAGGGGAAAGAAGATCAGAGAAATATAGGTGACTAATATGCAGGATGCTGCAGAACACTGTATAGACACTGACTTTTTCTCTGGGTGAAATGGGAAGTCACTGGAGAATTCTATACAGAGACTGTTTAAAAGACTACTCTGGCTGCTACAGAGGAGCAAGGGTAGAATAGTTTTTACAGGGCCAAGGGTGGAAGCAGGAAGACCAGTCGACCAGTGGGAGGACTTCTGCAATAATCCAGGTGAGATATGAGGGCGGCCTGGACCAGGATCGTAGCAGCAGAGGAGATGATAAGTGGTTGGATCTGGATCTATTTGAAGGCAGAGCCCATACGAAAGAAATAAGTTACAAGAGTCCTCCAACTGCTGAGTATGAAGAATTAGAGAAAGCCAAGACCCACATTATGGAATTATTAAAGGTTAAGAGAAAATCCTAAAAGCTATGCACAGGAAAAATGAGCATTACAAAATTTTAATAATTACATCTTCATCAGACTTCTCACTAACAACATGGATTCAAGAAGTCAAACAAGTAATAAGTACTGAGAAAAACAATTTTTAAACCAATATTCCTTTATCCATTTAAATACTGAGGTATAAAGGGGAAATAAAGGTACGTTTTTTTGAATTTTATTTTTTTTATACAGTAGGTTCTTATTAGTTACCTATTTTATACATATTAGTGTATATATGTCAATCCCAATCTCCCAATTCATCCCAGAACCAGCCCCCACTTTTCCTCCTTGGTTTCTTCTCTACATCTGTGTCTCTATTCCTGCCTTGCAAAACAGTTCATCACTACCATTTTTCTGGATTCCACATGTATGTATTAATATACGAAATTTGTTTTTCTTTCTGACTTACTTCACTCTGTATGACAGGCACTAGGTCCATCCACGTCTCTACAAATGACCCAATCTCGTTCCTTTTTATGGCTGAGTAATACTCCATTGTATATATGTACCACATCTTCCTTATCCATTCATCTGTCGATGGGCACTTAGGTTGCTTCCATATCCTGCCTATTGTAAAGACTACTGCAATAAATATTGGGGTGCATGTGTCTTTTTGAATTATGGTTTTCTCTGGATATATGCCCAGTAGTGGGATTGCTGGATCATATGGTAATTCTATATTTAGTTTTTTAAGGAACCTCCATACTGTTCTCCATAGTGGCTATATCAATTTACATTCCCATTAACCGTACAAGAGGGTTCCCTTTTCTCCACACCCTCTCCAGCATTTGTTGTTTGTAGATTTTCTGATGATGGGGATCATATGGTAATTCTATATTTAGTTTTTTAAGGAACCTCCATACTGTTCTCCATAGTGGCTATATCAATTTACATTCCCATTAACCGTACAAGAGGGTTCCCTTTTCTCCACACCCTCTCCAGCATTTGTTGTTTGTAGATTTTCTGATGATGGCCATTCTAACCGGTGTGAAGTGATACCTCATTGTAGTTTTGATTTGCATTTCTCTAATGATTAGTGATGTTGAGCAGCTTTTCATGTGCCTCTTGGCCATGTGTATGTCTTCTTTGGAGAAATGTCTATTTAGGTCTTCCAGCCATTTTTTGATTGGGTTGTTTGTTTTTTTAATATTGAGCTGCATGACCTGTTTATATATTGAGGAGATTAATTCTTTCCCCGTTGATTCGTTACCAAATATTTTCTCCCATTCTGAGGGCTGTCTTTTCATCTTGTTTATAGTTTCTTTGCTGTGCAAAAGGTTTTAAGTTTCATTAGGTCGCATTTTTTGTTTTTATTTCCATTACTCTAGGAGGTGGGTCAAAAAAGATCTTGCTGTGATTTATGTCAAAGAGTGTTCTTTGTATGTTTTCCTCTAAGAGTTTTAGAGTGCCCACTCTTACATTTAGGTCTTTAATCCATTTTGAGTTTATTTTTGTACATGGTGTTAGAGAGTGTTCTAAATTCATTCTTTAACATCTAGCTGTCCAGTTTTCCCAGCCCCACTTATTGAAGAGACTGTCTTTTCTCCATTGTATATCCTTATTCCCTTTGTCATAGATTAATTGACCATAGGTATCTCTGGGCTTTCTATCCTGTTCCATTGATCTATATTTCTGTTTTCGTGCCAGTACCATATTGTCTTGATTACTGTAGCTTTGTAGTATAGTCTGAAGTCAGAGAGTCTGATTCCTTCAGCTCC